>NC_090128.1:361460-664490 GCF_040581485.1 Linepithema humile | reverse complement strand
TGCGATATTCCGATAGTAGAATAGTAAATAGATTCCTCGAAGTTCGCGTGAGACACACCGCGTGTCCTCGAGGGGTCTCAACGATATCACTTCAAGTGTCCTATACTGCCCTCTCCCAATTCCCCTCGAGAACTGAATCGTGCGTCCGATGCAGCGCAATGATCCATGACATATCGTCCACCAGCATGCGACACATTTTCGAGAGGAAGCGTATATGCGGGAGGATCGCGTAAGTTCACCTGCCGTCGCGGATACGCAGGATCAAGGACAAGGCGTGAAACGAGGATGCCGACAGACGGTCGGACGGATGGAGACGATAGAGCACGAGAGGGAAAGGGAGAGAGAGAGAGAGAGAGAGAGGGGGGGTGAGGGAGGAGAGACGGAGGTAGGGAGGAGACCGGAGAGGAACAAGGGTGAAAGAGAGCAGGTCGCAGGGCGTACGGGCTACATCCGTGCCTCCTTACTTCGGCAAAATCAATAACCTGTTTGGGGGTGTAAGAGAGAACCTAAGAAGCGAGGCCGTAGCGCGGCACCGCGCCAGAACCCGCGCGCGAGACAGGTGATATCTTGATACGTACGCTATCGACAGCCAGGTGCTAACGTCCCCGCGTACGCAGAGAGCACGGCTCCTCCCCAGGTGAACTTTGGATGATCCCCGGCGTTGCGCAGGACGAACGCTGATACGTGACCGCCCCCCGAACGGGCCGAGTTTCCTCCGCACCTGCGGCACTCCCCGGTATGTATAACCGCCACCCCCGAAACCAGCCTGGCGGGAGAAAAAAACTGGACAGGCGGCTCTTGTATCCGGATCGACCGAGCCAGCCGCGAAATTTGAGCGGCGTGTCAACGCGCGCGTACACGGCGACTCTCGCTTCTCACTCGTCGAATTACACCAGTCTTCTCCTCACCGCTGATGCTCAACACCGGAGCCGGCGCTGATACCCGACGCAACCGGAACTGCTTCGCCGCGAGAGAGAAAAAAATCCCGCGGCAGGTCCTCCCCGCGCACTTGTGCTACTCGGGCACTTTCACCCGCAAGTCCCTTTCAGGAGGAACGGCGCACGAAACGCGGCGCTTCTCGCGCGAAACATCCACCGGCGCGACCTGGATAACGAGCGACGCACCGGCGCACAGGAATAATAACACGATCGCAGCGGAAAATAAAAGGCGACTCCTCCGCACTCTCGCGTACACGGCTGCTCCCTTCGACAGAGCCACACTCTCGCCGTGTCCTCCCGATAACGCGGAACGTCACGCCAACCCCTAACGCTGGGTGGCGCCCTCGGGAGAGTACTCGGGTTGCGCGCGGTCGTCCGTACGCTTTCCGCCGTTAGAGCACCGTCGCCACCACGCTTCTCTCTCTCCGGGTTTCCTCTCTGCTCCGCTCCCTCACGCGCAACTCCGCAAGCGAGGCGCAACTCGGTCGACGCGGCGCGCGCTTCGAGCTGTCGCGACTGTGGGGCGCGGACCACTACCTCGACGAGCCTCCCGGATCGTTGGATAAAACTTGGTGGGGCCGTTCCGGTCGACGTGCGAACTCCCCACCTCCTCGTCGTCATGCCCCACCATCGCTGCGCGCGATGGTCGACCCGCGATCGTGTCCCGCTCTGTCCCCCCTCACCCCTTTCGTCGACCCCTTCGTTCGCGCGGCTTGTTCTTCCTCACCCCTCGACGTAGACCACCACCACCGTCGTCGTCGTCGTCGTCGTCGTCGTCGTCGTCGTCGTCGTCGTCGTCGTCGTCGTCGTCGTCGTCGTCGTTGCCGCCATGAGGAGCGTCGCGTAGCGTTGTCACCCCTCGGGGTTGCAGAATGCGCGCGCGCACGTTCGCGCACGAGCCACGCTTCTCGGTCGTGTGTACGTTTGCCTGCGTGCCGCTAAAGCTGCTCTCGCGCGCGTCACCCCAAACGCCGACATCCACGATCGAGAATGAAGATAACGTGGCGTGTAGCGAGCTCGAGGGAGGGTTGCCGAGATTAGGGAGATGCGACGTGAGGGGCGATCACACGACGGGGGTTGTCTCTCGGATTCGATGGCCTGCGGATTCTTGGCAAGCGTGGCTTGCCAGATAGCAGCTCGGAGGAGATTTCTTATAACGTATTACACACGCGGAAACTGCGAGTAGCGTCGCGAACCCGATTCTTTATCGGCTTTCGCGCGATTTCCAGCATTATCTCTCGTGCTGTCTCGTCGCCGGCATTCGAGGCAGGCGCGCGTGACGTGTCGTGCTTTCACAATTCGACGGAAATTTGCGGCCAACGACACTTTGTATCTCGCTCTGTTGCTAATTTTCATTTTATTACACGCGGACGACTAAATTCCGACAATTAGCATGCGGCGAGTGTTTTCGCTCTTTCATTAGCACTAACTTATGGGACATAATGAGCGACCTTTGTGAAATTAAAAGCCATTTTCGCGAAACTGCAAATATATAAAGCTACGGCAAACAATAGACTTTATCCTATCATCGTTGTTCGAAAAACGCTTCCGTAACAAAATATGTGCGATATATCGCATTCTTCTCGGTGATACGTGAGTCGATGGGAAAAAATTCTGCGCAAAAAGGCGCGAAAGATAGTCGTTGGGAGAAGACCGGAGGACGAAAATCGTTTTATCAGGACGGTAGGCTTTAACGACATTTTTAAGTTAATCAGCGTTGCATATTCATTCTTTTTTTTCTTTTTTTTATTCTACCGACGAAGCGAGCCGCTTCATTTGCATACTTTGGCGGAGGCGGTGGAGCATCTGGCTGTGATAAGAAATCGACGCGACGGACCGACTAGTTCGTTAATCAAGCAGAAGATACACGAAAGAGATGCGGGTGAATAATTTCATCCGATACACACCGATGACGAAAGTTTTGGCCTTCTTTTCGCGAGTTTGCCACGCGATACCGCACAGATCGCAGTTTGCAGAACGTGACCTTACTTCGTACGACATCTGGACATACCTAAAATTCATCTTGGCGTACTCCGAACGCCCGGCATCCTAAATGTCGTAATCTCGTGCTGGACGTCCTACAAAACGGACACGAAGCGTGCGTGGTATGCGCGGACTGCACATCTATTTTCGTAGCTTTCGGTTTTACGGAAAATGCAGCCAGTAATACTTTGCATTTATTTATATGTAGAAAAATGTCGACATAATTGAAGATTATTCTTCAAACTGAAGTAAATAACTGCTCGAACGCAAAGTTTGATAGAAGCGCAATAATAATCCATGTGCGCATTATTTTTATTCATTACTACCAAAGTTTGAGACAAAGATTCTTCGTCGAAATGCCTCGACCTATTTTCCACAAATATTAGTAGAATCTTCTTAGATTCTAAAATTTAAATTACTTCTTTAATATTGGTTTAAAAAACGATTATTGTATTAATATAATATTGGAGAATAAAAGAAACCTCCTAAAAGGAGATCGGGAAAATAGCGAGATAAAGGGTAGAGGCAGCTGCACACTGCGAGACATGTTTTTAGGGTGGCACCAATAATAGAGGAGTCAGAACTATTGATCTAGAATAATACGAAATGAAATAATGACTATCGCGTATTGATCGTAGTGTTGTTTGTATAGCGCGCAAATTTCTAATTAAATAAGAATTCAATTATATTAATATTATATAATCACAAATCTCAATTATTTTACTTTAATTTAGCTGATTTTATTTGACTAAAGTAAAATTTATATTCGAAGGAAATTCAAAATCAGAACTTGTTCGTCTAATTACATCTTTTAAATTTAATTCTTTAAAACCTTTAAATTTTCAAAATTAAATGATTGAATAGCTATCGTCGCCTTGTCCCCATTAGAAGCAACCATCATGTTTCTTATTTCGTTCTTTAATATCTATAATTGAAATGACATTAGGTGTCTGCAGCATACTCTATACACGAGTAATGTGCCGTAATGTATCAGGATGACGGCATTATAATCACATAATCCAACCGTGCGACGTCGTCTTTCGTCATGAAAACTCCGCGTTCTTTAGCGTACTCTTCCTCCCGTAAGTTTTGCCCGCGCGAAGCCTTGTGCAAAGCTATTATTCAAGCCCTTATTATTATCGGCAGCCGGCGTGCGCGCATGTCGCAACACGGCACGACCGGATGTGAGGAGTGCAGCACGCGCCGTGCTCACTCGTGCAAAGCACACCGGCGACCCTTCTTCCCTCCCCGGTCAACCGGCGTGTTGTTGTCTTTCCCGTTCTCGGCAAACTCCGGCGTACGCGACGCAGGGTGCCGAGAACTCAAAATATCACGATTCACGGCTGCAGTCCGTCGAATCTTGATAAATGACGCAATGACGGTATTGACTGTCGAGAACTGGAAGATTAATGGTCGCATCGTCGCGCGACATTACGGTAATCCAACATAAACTTTCGTTACGGGCCAAAAACTAGATACAGTTGCCGTGACAAGTTGACCTTAGTTAACTTGCGAATTAGCTTCTTGTGCGGCAATTTTCACTCATGCTAAACCTGATTTAATTCTAATTGAATGGGAAAATGTAACATTTTGTATGACTTGTATTATTACTATTATCGTGTGTGTACACTCGATTCAAATGGAATAATTCATCCATTAACACATTGCTTCTGTATAAATAGACCATCTTTATTATTTTATCGGGTTTGCGTGGCGAGAAATGTACAGCGTCTACATATTAATAATATTTGTTAATGAAAACCAGTAAATTACGGCTTGTTGTTAGAACGAAATACGGTCGTATCCGGTGGGAATGCACATATAATGTCCGCGGTAATTTCTCGCCAAGTTACCGGTATTATTTGACCCACGCGCGCGTGGGTAACGCCCTTAACGAGAATTTACGGCTTTTATGAAATATACGCGTCTCGACTCGCGAAGGATCCAATACAGAGTCCTGAATTTTTCCGGCGCAAGTGAGATCGTCGTGGAAGCATAAATCTACGAATGCGCCTCTTTTTACGATCTTTTCGCGTGCAGCGCGGACGCGTCGCGTCGTTTCTGCATTCGGATGCAAATTTATCACCGATCTTAAATCCGCGTTAACAGTTTTAACAGTTTTAAAACGCATACGTAATGGCGGGCTAGACTTTTTGTTCCGTGATGGCAATATATTCTCGAAATGTTCCATGCACCGAGCTATATTGTATATTTGACAGTGTACTTGTATGCGGCTATACATTTAAGCAGTTGCTTTACACTCGGGCGTTTGCATTCATCAGTATTATAACATCTTTTATTTGTAAAGTTTCATGCACATCACTGACATAATTTACATTTTGATTACTCGGGTATCTTTACTTATTATCTGAAACAACATCTTAATTATTCTACTTGTTACTATTCTGAAATAATCAATAAAATAATGATCAATAATGAAATAATAAATGCATATTAAAAAAAGTAGAATGTAAAATCGAAAACGTGCTTCAAATATTTAAATATTTTGAACGTTCAAATATTCAAATTGTCGACAACGACATTTGTCGAGCGTATCTTCGCAAGAACATAGTACAAAACCGATACATGAATGTTTCTCTCTCTTTCTCTTCACGTTACTGCACGAAATATATATTGCTATATCTGTTTTGTTATTATTATCTCTCTTCTGCTACTCGTTATTTTAGCGATGAAAGCGGTGGAAGTAATTATCTTTCTGGCAGTATCAATAACGAGAGAATGAATTATCGGAAGTAGCAGCGGTGAGAAGAGGTAACATTTATTGGAAAAATTCTCTCAACTTTTTATTCGCTCAAATGTACGTTACTCTGAATTATCTGATATACGAGCGCGATATCTGGCAGTAAGACTCATACGTTATATTCATCCTTAACACAGGTGCTTTTATACGATATTATCCAATTTGCGATTTAATTGTTCACAATTTTGTAATCCAATGAAATTCAGCGAACATTTTTCAAACTCTCTACTTAGAGTTGTAGCTTTATCGAAGTGATACTAATACGCAAAATATAATTATCAAATGCACATTTATATGCACAAGCCTCACACAATAAAATTTTGCATATGCTATGTTGATGAAGAGTTAAAAAAAACTGTAACATAATCATAGTACAAGAATCTTATATAAAAAAATTTGTATCTTAAATGTTACAAACTAATATTTTGTAAAGCTAAATGTCACGGATCTAAAATTATCGGAATATATTGATGTTTTTATAAATAATATATTATAATTTTAAAAAATATTGCAAAAAATGTTGTTACATATAAAGTTCTTCGATGATGGAAAAAGTAATATAAGGGTACACATATTTATTGTTGATAACTGTAGATACATCTTTCTACAGAAAAGAAATAGGCAGAAATAAGCACGCGTTACGTTTCAAGAATGACAATCAGACACGAAATCTGGGCGCCGCCCCAACACTGCGGCTGAATGCGCCAGGTTGATCCAAGGCTGCTCAAAGTCTATACATTCGCCGCGGACGAGAAAATCCTCCCTAACAGCATCTGAATATTGCAGCCTCATCCACTCTGACGCATCCACTTCACAAGCTTCGCTTACTCGTGCGAGGGTTACAACCTACTTTAAAGACTAACAGTTTCATCTCGAGCACGAATGACAAAAACTTTGATAATGACAAAAAGTTCACGTACTCACGAATAGTGAGACGACAAGAGGAAAACGTATGTGTGATTTTAAACATTTAAGGAAAAGTACCGGAATATATTCAGAAATTCAGTCGACATTCTACCACTTTGCATTTACATAATTAATGCAACGTTCTTAGCTCGATCTTTAATTTGACAATGTATCTAAAAATGAATCTCCGTTCTTTATCATGAAAATTTATGATGTTCTAATTGTGGTTAAAATTTATCTCAAACAATACATAAAATACATTCCTTCTCTTATATGTGTGTGTGTATATATTTTACAAAAGAGGATTTTACTGAATATTGAGATTCGACCGTTTTGTATTTAGACCGTAGTGTTTATTGGAGCGAAAGGTTTCGTGTGTTATGTGTGAAAATTGCATAATCGCAGGGGCAATGAAACATATCACTTGGTTCTGCTATATAACAAATATTTGGATTTTGCCAATGTTATATAGATAATTCATTCAATCACAATTTTTAAAAATAACATAAATTCGAATTATACATAGAACTCTGTGTGCGTGTATGTGTGTAATATCAAACATTTTATAATACAAATAGTAACATTATTTTCGACATTTATAAATTTATTAATACTTTTTTTACAAATTTCTTAATAATGAAACGATATTTTATACTATATATTTATTATAGTTTTCTGTTTTTTTAAATTTCCACAAAATAATTGTTGCAGTTATTTATAAGAATATTACTAGAAGAAGACGTATGCAATAAATAATTAAATTTATCGCACAACTATCTTCATTATGCATTTAAATAAAACATCTAAAAATATTTGGTAATTTCTGTGGTGGAAATAATACGTATAGCACTGACGGATCGCTTTGTAGTAATCGGCTTTTGTTCGACGGAAACAGCGGTTGAGTTTCAAAGTTCTGATCCCAGCAGTGAGTTAGATTGTCATTGCTCCTTAACCCTCTTCCACTTTAAGCGTTTGTTAAGCTTTCAAATAAGTCCCAGCAGCGCCCCAGGCCTTGGCGGTGAAGATCGATGGAGTTGTTTTCGTTGTCTTCAAATACTTGTGACCCGCTTAGAATAATATTTTTACGATTGATGATGACTTTGTGTTCCAATCTCAATTATTCTGTACCGTTTGATCAGTACAAAATTACACCAATAATTTCAGCAAACATATCAATTTTACCCATTTCATAACTTGAATACGAAATGTTTAACAAATCAACGTTTAAAATAAATAAAAAGTATTTTTTTCAAAAAATAAATATTAAACAAATAGATTATTTTGTAAAGTGGTTTTTCTTAAAATTTTTATTAGCGGAATTAAAATAATTCTATTTTCAAACCTCGATTTATCGCACCCGCGAGTGAAGCACGCTGTGATAAAAATTGACCCCACTGTCGTGTCCGATTTTTCATGACCTACTCGCGACGATGGAAATAACAATTTCGTTCGTGCGCGGAGCAATATCCGCTCGGTCGCATTAGCGATTAGTCGTCTTCACCTTGATGAGATTAGTACTTAAAGTCTATCAGCCCCGACCTTTGGTCCATTTATTGTCAGGATGCATCCGAAGGCGTGAGTGAGATCGAAGTCCTGGGCAGGAAACATGGCAGAGCGGTAATCGACCACTTACCCGAGGTATTCTGCCGAAAATGTCTTACCTCCATTAACCGCGACGTCGAACGTCTTACGTATAATCTTGTACAGACGAAGGTGATCGATATACGACGACCGTGGAATTTAAACTCCGATTGACCCGATGGGAAAAGCCGATACTATTCGCGCGGATGACGAGGTGTTGTACGGAGATAGCTTTCCTTATCCAAAGCGAAACGCGACAGGAATCGATGCTGCACTTTTTAAAGCTTCAATCGCAACCGGATATGCGCGCAGGATGAAAATTAATGCCTATGTAAAATTGCCTTCTCTACGATAGTCTCTCATTTTTCGCAACGTTATACATTGCACAGACGCTATACTTTTTTATTAACAGTTTATACGATTTAAAAAAAATGACTTAGATTTTGTCGTCTCATAAAAGTATCAAAGTGGTGCGATCATCTTACATGATAATTTCAGACGAACGAACCGTCCCAGAGAATTTACGTCATGACTCATGACTATGAATATAACGCTTAATACTTAAGTCCCGAATCTCCCTACTATGTCATTGCGCGTCATGCATCGTTTTCTATAATAGATAAGCCCGGTTCAACTCTGATAACTCTGTAAACGTTTTTATGAACATCTTTAAAAATCTTTTATTAAGAAATACAACACTGAACATTTCTATTGCGTTATTAATTTTTATGAAATTTTATGTATTATATTGTTTTTATTTTTTATATCTAGTTTTTATTTCTTGTATGTCGATTTTTATTGCTTTTAACATCCAAAACGGTCATTCATCTAGGTTAACATTTTTCTTGTCGAGGTTAACTCCTACGTGAGAATTTTACTGCTTCGATGATCGTGCGCGATCGCGAATCCAATTATGCAGCTACGCCGAGCGTGCCGCCTTGAAATTATTAATCAGGAATCGCGTTCGATTCGCATTAATCCCGTATTACGCCTCGCTTTATCGGTTTCCATCTCGGACGGACTATTCTGCGCGTTCGCAATTACCTGCAATCCAGCACTCTCGGCTCTAGGTGAAGCGGAAAATTCTGTTGCGGAAAGCAACGCCCGCCAAAAGCCGAATAAAAAAAAGCTGGCCGTGAATTTACTTTATTTGGATCTGTTTTAATTAAATTCATATAATTTGAACATCTATGAGAGCAACTATATAAACATAAGCAATAAGATGACAATTTATATGGATCGATAAATATTCTCTAAGTAAATTAATTGATTTTCTTACAAATTATTTTTAACAAGAATTCTTAAGAAAAAAAGTTTAACATAATATAATTAGAAGTTTGAGCAAAACCCGGGTTATATAAATTCTGATACAATAGATATTTAAACGTCAAAGACTGTGCAAAAATTGTAGAGAGGTTGATCCAAACTAAATTTCACAAGTATCGAAAGACGGAATACTACAATAGACAAATAGATATTCTAGTTCTGTTACGACAATGACGTATTCTTAGACGATAGTTCACCAAGTCTCGAATAACTCGAATACAATGTCTGGCGAGGCACGATGATTTACTTGGGTCTAACTTCCGCTCACGCTAATAATATAATACCGTTTATGGCGTAATCATATCGCGGCGCATCTCTTATACGCTTATGCTCACAAATTAATTGCTTCGCTTGACAATACGACATTCTATGTGAGCCGAAATTTCCACGAGCATTATCATTATCGCAATTATACAGTTCAGGAAGCTTTAACACCTTGATGTTTAAAAATATTTATGTGAATCAAAAAGCAAAGAGTTATAAATAATTAGAAAATAAAGATGTCTTTCGCAAAATTTAAGCGGGTAGAAAAATAACGATTCAAAAATAATTAGTTGATTTAAAAGCCCTTAATGCCTTTATTTCACAAATACTTACTCAAGTCGCGAAATGAAGATGTCAGCGTCCAATTTTCCTTCACGAATAACCGGACAAAGTGCAACATGTTTCCATGCGTTTGCTACAATTACTGAATCATTTGTCACGTGTACGAACTCAATGGAGGAAAATATAACTCATTCCGCTTTATGCTTTATACTTCACCACATATTTTGCTTGTCTCGTGTGTAATCGTGAAAGATGGAAATGAGTCGTTTGGATCGTGCCAAAAAAAGAATGTTCTTATAATTCAGTTTCTGTCTGTGTAAAAAAAATATTGTATAAATAAATGAATCGTTTTACAAACGGATATAACTCTTTGACCTATTTAAGAATCACAGATTTAAACACTTCTCTGTAACAAGTAGTGTTCTGTTTATGACTAAGATTTAGGAAGCGGTTAAACGGTTGTAATTTATCACATTTATTTTATACTTTAAACTCATATTTTTTGCAAAATATTTTTTAAACAAACATCACAGACAAATTTTTTAAACTTTTATACTTTTTTCATAAAAATGTTATATTTAAATACAAGTTTTTAAAGGATATATAAATGTATCAAAATATTGTCGGATGCCGCTAATGATTGAGTAAAATTTGCAGTATAAAATGTTTGAAAATTATATAGAGCGCGCATGATTAAAAATAAAGCGCTTAAAGTTTACCAAGCAAAAATCGCGAATATAAAAGGAGTTAAATAATTTCTTATGTCATAACCGGAATAAACGCTTGCTTAGCCAAGACTTTGACATTTAAGCTCATCTTGCCGGCTTTTATGCTGTCTTTACAAGATGCCACTATAAAACCTTGCTGTACAGTCTTCAAGATAAATAAGCCTGCCTTGTTTTAAGATGAGCTTGAGAAATTGCAATTCTCAAGGCGATATTTCGAGATCTACCTTAAACATTCTGCAACTTCAGACTCATCTGTGGCTCATAGCAATTAGTGAGCATAAGCTGTACATTTTTCCTATTACGATTTATTTTTAAACTTGATGAGCCAAATATTAAGAAATATTTAATGTATAAGTTGCGTATGTTATCGTATTTCTGTTTTTGGAAAAATATTTTTTATTTCTTTTTTAAATGTTTGTAACGCCAGGTATTAAATTTGCATTTTTTGTAACTGAATAACTGTAACATTAATACTATTAATGCAAGAGTATCAAAATGTTGTGGACGAACAAATAACAAACGTGTTGTGAATTACTGAGGAAACGACAAAGTTTCTCTTTCCCTTTGTTTTTTTACCGTATCATACTCTTTTGTTAAAGAAATACGGAGCAGTATGGCGCGCATGATTTATGACGAAAATAAATATCTATTAAAATATCAACTGACGTCATTCATTTTTCCAATACCGCGGCGCGGACCAAATAGAAAACACATTCAGCGGATTTTAGGAAAATTATTGTGCTTTTATTTTAGGAAATACATACGAGGGATAAAAAGCGAGAAAAATAACAATCGAAGATCTGTGTAGCTTCAAACATATTGTCTTGTGTTTCTCGCGCTTTCTTTTGTACAAATATACTAACATTTTAAGAGACTTCTCTTTAACAGGAATTCTCAAAAAATAAGACTTTCAGCGAATTTATTTTAGAGATTCAAATAAGTAACGATACTTTTTTATTTTTATTTTAGATTAACATTATTTCAACACAATTTTAATAGACTTAATTAGGAAATATTTAAGGCCAATCTCTATGAAATTGGCTCTCGCACTCTGTTCTCTTCACACGGAACTGTGTAATATAATTTCACATCTCTTCTCCAATATAAACACCCGATGATTTTATTCTACGAATGTTCAACGAATTGTATGAATCACACAAAGAGCTTTAGAACTCGGAAAGCTTCATGCAAATCAATGTATAATGCTTTTCTCAACCACTCGAATGTAGTGCTATCAGGGTTGTCGAATTGTAATGTACTTTATTGAAATAACATAATGGGGTCAGTTGAATTTTGCAACAAAATTGTTTGCAAGCGTATTAAATATAAGTAATAAGTATTGATTATATAAAATAGAAAATAATGCAATTATATTAAAATATATGCAGAGAAGTTATAATTGTGAAAAAGAAAATTAATTACAATTACGGATTTCTTACTAAATTAAAGTGAAATAATTTTAACAAAAATATCTAAATAGTATTTAGTCTTAGAATATAAATAATTAATACTTTTTGGACACTTGTTATATCGATATATTCAACATTTAACATTAAAAAATTAAAAAGAACACACATAATTATAGAAAAAAATCTTATAGAAATTTTAAGACAACTTGTGCACTCAGAAATACGTGAAAAAATTACAGGGCAGCTATTATAAATTTAGTGAAAAACGTTTCCAATCAGAATGATTTCTTTTTCTATTATGACATAATAATAAGACATGTAGGGAAACAACAAAATGGAAAATTTCCAATCGGAAATGTTTCCGATTGAATACATAACAGCTGCCCAGAATATTCTTTAATCTAACAACTAAATTTGTAATTTCCCTTTATCACTTTGTACAACTTAGATTAGACATGATCGCAGATAGAATATATGATCGCATAGAATATACGATGATGCCTAAACCTTGAATACGAAATGTCTCAAAATCGCTACTATTACGTATGAGAGCTCACTTATATGCACAAATGGGCGCAAATCACTGTGCTATCATTACGCTATGATCTCCGGAAATATATTGAACACGTCTAGATCATTCACCTCGCGACGATCAGATTCGTTTTATGTTTCTGTGTTATATTTTGCCGTTGATTATACCGAAACTTGTAAAAAAAATTATTTGGATTTTTTTAAATTTTAGTTTTAACTTTTATTTGTCTTATAAAGAACGTTGAAATTTAGCAAGTAAGCGTATTAATTTAGTTTCTAATGTGGAGTCTATTTTTTAAGAGCCATGTTTCTTAATTTCACACAAGTTGCTTCAAGCGTTTTTGACAAGTAACGATTATAATTAATGAATTTTCCTTTTTTAAATTTTTTATTCAATACTATAAATAAATTTTATATCAAAAATATTTATAAGAAAAATTTTTATGAACATGAAAAATTGATTATTACTTCAAAGTTATACTGGATTATACATTTAGTCGAAATGGAAATCGGCCACAGAATTTTATAAATCACGTTACTTGGTTTATTTTTCTGCGATTTACTCCAATTCTGTTGTCCAACCATTGTGACCGTTCGGATTTTACAATATCTCGATAAATCTTTTTATAGGAGAATATGGCGTTTAAATTTCGCTTCCAATTAAGTATCTCGATAGCGCGTTGCACGTATCGATAGTTCAGCCATGGCTTGATCGCATCTCTAATTGAATTATTCGAAATTTACGCGAGGAAAGTTCATCGTGCATGCGAGACACACATATTTCTGGCTAAATCAATAAAATATAAAAACGAGATCTGAGAGATACGAAATAAGAAATAACGCATAAGGAATAAAATGTAAATCTGTATTAGCGAAATAAAATATAATTAAAGAAAACAACTAATTGATGAAGGAAATAAAATAAAGTTCTGAATAAATCAATATTTTGAAAGGAAACAAAATTATACGAAGCATGCAGGTTTATTTGTATTTCTCAGAGTGCATAAATCGTTAACGAAAATAATCCACCTGACTAACGAAAAACAACTCGCTCGGCGTTTTCTAATTTTTGTAGAGCGCTACATCTCTCCGCGAGAGGATTTATAGCGGCCGCGATTTTTCCTCCATGTCTAAATTTCCGTGGTGAAAAAAAAGCAGCTTTCCACCTGAAACCACCTGGAGAGCGCGACTATAAAAACAACGCACGCTATAGCATTGCATGAAATTACGCAACATGACAATCGTGAAAGATATATGCGTGAGCTTTGATTTTCGTAATGACGCGGCAAATCGAATTTGCGCAGGTGAATTTATAACTGTAATTGACACAGCTATGGATAAATCCGGCTCATGACGGAAATAATGTTACGATATAATATTATGAGAGCGGTGAAAAAGCCATTTATCCATAAAACGTATTTAAAATAATCATAATTGTCTGTTAAAATATCGACTTATATTTGGACGCGATAAATACAAATCTGTATTTTTGTTTCCAAAAAATTATGTAACATTTAAAAAATATTTTGTTATATAAATTTTAGAATCCAACTCGGTTCCACAATCTGTTTTTGCAGCTCAAAACGGAAAAGCTTATAAATTTTATCATGTGAATTCTTGTCACAAAATCGATAGTAAGCATGGTACCGCCCATTTTTGAGTTGAATCGTCCTCACAATTCCCCTTTCAAATGAAATTTTAGTATGGCATGTAGCCAACATCCCAAGTCGGATCGATCGTAAGATACACTGGAAGTCTCACGGAAATCGGTTCAACTATTTTCACACGTCACCCGAACAATAAAATAAACGCACAAATTATTTAGTCTTTGCATTTACAAGGTGTCCGAGGTGTCCAATCGCATCACCTGTTAATAACAGATTTATGAGATTTCTCATATAGTAAGCATATTAAAATCAATATGCGACGTGTTGACATTTTGATGTAAAGATTTTCGTCTTTAAATGATTTCAGGAATCGGCTATTACCGAGTGATACAATTGATCTGGGACACCCTGTATAATTTCTGCGTCTATGTAAATCGAATATCCTCCCAATTACTACATGCATTATCAGAATATACTTAGGTAGAAGCGATCGAGAGTATTTGCAAGTAAACAAGAAGCAAATAGCTCGGGGTGATCCAGCAATATAATCTACTGGCTCGGCATTAATATTCGAAGTGCCAGCCTTTACGGCTTAAATACAATAGAATTATTGCTTCCGAATTAAATAAAAGAAAGAATACGGCTATTTGCGTACTTTGTATCACATATTTATTACACAAAGACTTATAAACAAGACGTAAAAATGAAACACATATATACACTTATATGAATAAAAATATAAAAATAAAGATATACATATACACAAAGGTAGCAATCAACGCTGATTGTGAGAACGATCTTTTTTTTTAACACAAAAATCTTCTTTTTTAACCTAAGAGAAAAAACAACGATTTAAGATGTTTCTTTTTTTTATCGTTTCTCAATACAAAATCTCCATTTTGATGAAATTGTTCCTTTCCAGAATCTCCGCCGTTTTATAATAGTATCTCTCGCAGAACTCTTGAATCCTTTGACAAGCTTCCTCAAGCATGTCGCTCGGCACGGTAATTACCAGTCTCATGTAAGAAGGATAATCGAAGCACTGCGCAATCAAGAGGGAATTAATAAAACTTGTTTACTTAGAAATAACGCAAGTTATATTCTTGTAAAACGATTTTCAAGCCAATTCCCTTTTATTGATTTTTTGATAAAATTTCTTTAAAAACCCCTTTTTTTGAATAAAGTATTATTAAAAAATCAAACAAAAGTGTGAAAAATTTATCGTGTTTTTTTTATTTATATTGAAATATTTGTCCGACATAACATTGCGAAATAATGCTTTGGAATTTTCACAATATTTTTTTACGATATTTAACGCTGGCATTAAATGTCGGCATGCCATAAAATTTAATTAAAAATAAAAAACCTCGTATTTTTGTACGAATCTGTGAGATGTAATGTAGGATTCAAATTGTCGATTGATAATTTAAATGTCAGAAACGAACCTGACCAGGTAGGCAAAACACAGATTCTTCCATTAACAGCCGCTGCACGAATTCCAAATCGGAATTAAATTCCGGAAAACATGGTAGATCAATGTAGACCTGGAAATCGATTCAATAATTTATAGCACGTAAATTGCAGTCGGTCCACCTTACTGATGGTATTTGCATTAACGTATAAATGGCGGTCGTGCATCGACTAATTGTACGACCTATTTATCGGGTGCTCGATTAACATTTACGGCTTTATTCCGCGAGCTACGGACTGTCAAACAATGCGCTGTGATTCTTGAAATTATGCAAGGGTGTGGTCGAGCTAATTTCAGCGGAAATCATTACCATCATATACATCGCTCCATCCGGCATTATCGGCTTCAGGCCAGCAATTTTTGTTATGCAGCTGTACGCCAGTTTGGAGTGCGACTGTAACACCAGAATTATTTGATATAAATATTGTACGTTGAATTTATATATTATAATCATTTTTTTTATTAAAAGAAACTTACGTGTAAGATGAAGATGACATCGTCGAAAAAGTTTTGTGGCGTTTTTTGAAGTATCGCGGGCAGAGCACCTTGAATAATAGTATTGCTGCCAATTATACGTTGACTCAAGCAATGTAAACCTTGGCGAATCTGAAAGACAATAAGTTAAAGATATAATCAACTCCTGATATCAATAATTAATTATCTATTTCATGCGACGAAAGACTGCACTTTTATTATGTTTAGAAATTATAACGCTAAAGTGATAACGCAAAATATCATGATAAACTGCAAAGAATGTACATAGACATGGAAATTTTATCGTATTTATTATTAATAATTGATTTATATATTTCAAAAAAAGAAGTAAATAAAAACTAGTAAAATACAATAAAATCTGTTATAAAATACATAAATTGTCTCTGGAAAAACGTGATTTCTTTCTTTTATCTTTTATATTCTATGTATATCAAAGGTTACACAACAGGCTTTCTTGCGAATCCGAACAGATGTAGAAACTTTCAAATGCAAGCTCAAGCTTAGTCATGTCAAGTTCAGTACGAAATCACTTCCGAAAACTTGATAGTATTTCTCGCAAACTTCGAATATTGTGAAACATCGAACGTGCTACAAATCGACAGGTATTTACCAGCCTGTCCAATACTCGCCCATGGGAGAACACTATCAAAGAGTCAAATATTCAATCTCTTTTTCCAAAGCATGACACGAAAAAAAATGTACAATGAAATAGAAGCATGAGTATATGGATGCGCGGTCGAAAGAAAAAAAATCGTGTGACGTTAATATTCACATTTTACAAAAACAAAAAAAAAAGGATCAATCGGTTTAATACATTTTGAATGTATTTAAATAATTTTATCTTATTATTATAAAATAATAATAATTTTTTTGCTATAAAAATTATTACCTAAAATGTAGCAGTATTTTATATGTAAAGTAGAAATTTATATAGTTTTATGAGATTTTTAAAAATGTAGATACGTATATGAAACTTATCAATTGGATTTCCTATCAGAATCCTCATTTTGATTACTTATCTAAGATTGCGAAACGACTCTTGCAAAGTTATTAAAGAGCACAGAAATATTCGGTAACGACGCGCAGACGGCGGTTTAAAGTTCATCCAAGACGACGGCGCCTTCGCAACTATCGCGAGGAATTAAGGGCGCGATCGACGCCGGTTGCCAAAGAACTAAACTTTAATGGTGGAATAAAATTTAATCAACGAAATTTAATCCAATCCATAATGTGCAGTGCCGAACTCGCCGGGACATGCCCAGCTTCGTTACAGAAACAATGTCGCCAGAGAAGCAATTATTTGCAGACTGTCACTTATTGTGCCGTGACCGTTTACCTACCTCGGCCTCCAGGACATTCTGACGATCGTGGATTATTATCCAACCCATACGCCAGCCTGGCACCAGAAACCTGCAAAAAAGGAAAAATTAAGTGATGACTGTAGTTAAATTTTATCTCACGGGTAGTTATTTTTTTTAAGGATAACTTTATATTACCATAAAATTATTTAAAACACTTTATAAGACAGTAAAAATTCCTAGCTTAAAGTAATATTTCTTTATAAAAATAATTATGCTAATATAATATATTAAAATAATTTTTTTATAAAATAATTTGAAAAATAACATACAGTTAATATATATATATCGAATTTTTATGTTTACGAAAAACTTTTTAATTTTTTTTTTTTTAAATAACTTCGAAATGATTCATTAATAATCTCATTCGCACATTTTACGGGCAGATTTATTTTTTCTGATTTTTCTTCTCTGGATGAAAAAGATCTTGGAGCCGCGATCACCAAAATCCGACATATACGGATAGCTTACACATAATCTAGCGCGATCGGTCGTTATCATCGATCATCATTTTGATTCTGCACGGCGTCGACCGCCATATTAAAGTTGGATTCACACGTGAGTATCGATCGTCGCGTATTCCTTTTTGCATTTCAGCGAATTTATAGCGCAATGGCAACCGGAATGCATGATATTCCCGAGTATACATATTTAAGATTATATAGCATCTGAGAATAAGCGAGCCATGGACGCGATTGCGCGAAGTTTCGATGAAAAACGTCTTGGCGCTACGACCAAGATTTTGGTGTGTGGTCATTCACATTTGGCAGTGAGAGATCGCGAGAACGATTATGCCAAGGATTTACGTCAAAATCCCGATTATATCTCGTAATTATCGTCGCATCGGTCGTACGCGCGTGTGTACGTGCGACATGAAGGAACTTATGGACTCCGAGAATCAAGGATGCATGCTGCGCTCGCCGGCTACCGAGCTTAGACAGCAATGAATCCTGATTTGTCTGACGCGTTAGATACTGCACTACCTACATGTCTAGTTACAATATGCGAATGGTGAACGCTACATATTACATATTTCGTTCTCTCCGGTCGCGCTGCTTCTGCGCTTACGATGAAAAAGCATTTATAACACTATCTCTGATGCCACAAATATATTTTTTTCATATATTATTTAAATGGAAATGTTCACGCGCGGCGATTTTGTAATTAATAGTAAATTCATATTTTATTACAAAGTTCTCACAATAGAATATCAGCGAGCAAAATTATTTACTTATTTATTGATTTACTTAATTTATTAGCTTTATACGTTTTATCGCGCATATTTGCCTGTATGTCGTTGAATTTTGCATGTGAAACGCGATTCACCGTTAATATCAAAGTACCGCGCAGCGAAATCTGCGATGTATAAAATACACCGTGCTACACAGCGAAAGACTTAGCAACAACTGCGGGAACTCATTTACAACTAGTATAGCGGGCAGCTCGTAAATTAAGTTGCGTTTCAAATCTGATACCGTCGGAATAATGGAAGCATAATCGCGAAACTTGGAAACCTTACTCCGTACCATCGGTTTTGATAGTTTTATTCACGCTCAATCAACTCTCGTCCTATTTTTGAAAATCGAACAATTTTACAGCGGAACGCTTTCGTCCTGAGCATTTCTCTCGTCAACTTTGCAAATCGCTACTTTCGTTTGATGCTTCCGCAATGAAAGATAATAGGAGGTAACGTACTGAAAGTAACTGAAAAAGCTGGCATAAAAAGGCGTCGCTATCTAAGCCGTATTTTCATAATTATTTTGAGGCGAGCATTACCGCGCGTTGTTAACAAACGAGCGTAAAAAATACTTTTTATACCCAAATAAATAATTATGATTTAATTAATTTTCTGATTTATAATGCTTACAGGCATTTCGGTGAGTTGTTTCGTGTCGCAGAAACTCTTACATCTCACGTCGACTTTTCACCCTCTAGTCTTCTTTTTAACTCTTAAATATAAGTAACGTGACATTGTTTCAAGAGGTAAATTAGCCGCCGGCCGTCTCGTTTAATACGTGAGAATTACGCGTTATGCACGTGAAAATTCTGGAGTATTACACAAAAATCTCGCAGCCGCACTCCAGCGACGAAATGCGGGAGTTTTATGAGTCACTTCACGTTCCGACATACCTTTTAGTCAGTCCGCTGCACGACAAAATAGGAACTTCGGTCGATAGAGACGCTAACGAGTGGAAAGTCCGTCCTGGAAATACCTGAAAACAGCGCAGAGACGAAAAATGTATTTGCGCGTATAATAGGCACGTATGTTTCGCCTGCGTATGCAAGCGCGGCGCAAAATAATGCAAAACTGACGGATAGATGTACTAATTCTTATATATATTGAATTTTTCGTATCTTTTATTATTGAATATAATGCTTTTGTGTTTTAAAAATTATATATTTTTCTGAAAAGTTTTCATGACATACAAAAATAAAAAAAGTTTCTATTGTAAAAATTGCAACTCGTAAATTCTGCAAACGGTGAGAATATTAAAAATAACATTAGAAATGAAGAGTTTAAAGCATTTTCTTTTTAATTGCAATTAAATTACAACTGAACATTGTATATAGCACAAATAAAAAAATTCCCCCTCCCACCCTTGATAACGATAACAAAAACGGAACGCGCTCTTTCCCGATTCGGAACGCTCTGTGTATGTATACATACTCGTGCTGAATTAATTGCGCATCCCCTCTCCTTCGAACAAAAGGCTGCGGCGCGCGCGCTTTATTTGTTCCGCAAATGAAACGATTTGTCACTTGATATTTGGGGAAGGCGTAATATTCGGGCACGTACCATGTGCTCGTAAATCTCATCGGCTATAATGGGTACGTAGTAACGAGCGGCGATGTCGAGAATGTCAAGTATATGGTCGCGGCTGAACACGGAGCCGCACGGATTCGAGGGATTGTTTATAACAATCGCCGCCGTCGATTCGTCGATTTGTGCCTCCAGGTCGTCCAGATCGATCTCCCAGCCGAACTCCGGCTAGAAACGAACGATTAATATTAATAGGATGCATTTATGAGAGGCTCTCTCGCATTGCCTTAATCGCCTCTCTCTCTCTTCAATCACCGTGCCGCGCATATATACAAGGTATTCCAGAAATTTAACTCTGCTTTTCGATTACTTTGCAAATGAAACTTCGCTAATGAGACTTTAATGTCGCAAAACGTAAGAACTAATTACAAAAATGTTTATTATAAAATATAGGATATTAAAAAATTATGAAAAGAAACAATTTTGCTGATAAAAAAATTTACTTTTTTAAGTATGTATGAATGAAATGTAATTGCGTAGATATACTTGTATATTGAATTACGATAAAATAATACGATGCTCTTAACGAGTGCGTATAATAATAATCATGTTACGCTGTTGAATACGTGATACATTTATGCCAGTTTTTTAACAAATTTTACAATTATAATTTTATTGGATAATTTTTCAGATTTAATGACTTGTTATTTTGAAACATAATTTTTATAACTGTGTAATGTGTTTTTCTATGTAGTGTGTGTTTCTTAAATTGTTTTCATAACTTCTAGATATGTTTTAAATGTGTTTGCATAAAACTCCTTTATTTTATGATTAAAATGCCGTTAAATAATTAAAAATACCACAATATTTAAATATCTTTTATTTTAATAGCTTTATTTAAATATTTTTTTATTTTATATTTATATTGTTTTATAAAATTATATCTCACAAAATTGCAACAATCTGTGTTATTGATATAGTTTTGAATAACATATTTTCCCGCAATACTTTTAAAAAAAATTTTTTTAAGAAATATATTTAACAGATAAAGTATAGATATATGAAAGCAGTAAAGTGCATATAGCGGTAAAATGCCAGAGCGTTTGCACAAATTTTATGAGATTTTATTGTCGTCTATAAACGATAATATTTGTGTCATTTGCACATGAACGTGATATATACGCATCGATGATTTACGAATTTCTTGTATATTCCATCTTTTGCAACAGAGACAATTAAAGTTACGACATTGCGATTGTAATCACTTCTCGGGGGGTGAAATAACTCACAACGATGCAGAGAAAAGAGCGAGACGTTAAAACTCGTCGGCGAGCGAAGTTGAAAAGAGTGGAAACTGCCTTCATTAGCACTTCGGTGTTTGAAGATTTCCGAGCGAAAGCACTGATTCATCGTGTAAATAACGAAGAGTGATTCAAATATGATTTCGCGCCGTTTAAAGTCATTATAGAGACGCCATGACATCTGCAATTGGCTTAAAAGTAGAAATTTTAGATGAACGCTCCGTACAGGTTTTTCTCAGGATTTCCGTCAAAATTCGAGTGAGAAATTTTTGCAAAATTAAAATTTAATGAAATTCAATTATTCGAAAAAATAACGGTACATTTTCTGACACATTTAATAGAATATATGTAATTAATTATAGTCACGATTAACGATTCTGTCCGGCCTGCCTTTGTGCGCGCTATACAAATGTGATTATGCACGCTCATTGTTTTTCATAAATGAATTCACACCCCGGGCGGTTAATAAATTTTGAGATACTAACGAAATGGCATATTTTTGCATACAAAGTCGCCCAACTAAGCCCGACCACCGTTTCAAGTGCGTTTTGTAATAAAGCGCAACTTAAGAAATATGACGAACGCTGTTATGCACATTTCTTATTAATGACGATGCAACACGGTAGCGCGTAATTCCACCTTCTCTTTCGCGGGCGCTATTATTACAGAGTAGCACTCTGTCGCTGCGGTATCGATCAATATTTTGCACGTTATCGCGGTAATATGAAATGTTCATTGCACTCTTTGTGCTTTATGTCGCTCGCAATTGCATAACATTAGACGAATAAATTACGTATTAATTAATTAAAGATTTAAGAAATTTATATAAATTGAAACGCACGCGCGCACACATACGCGGAATACTGTAATATCTCGATGCGCATGAAAATGTGGATTTATTTTTTTTCGAGTGGGATACTCACGCGTAAATCGTATGACTTAACCGTAATACCAAGGCCCTCCGCTAGCGTTCGATAGATCGAAAAACCCGGGCGTGGAATTAGTATGTTTTGACCTTCTCGAGCTAAAACCGTGATACACAGGTCAAGTGCGCAAGAACATCCACTGCACAGGATTACGTCCTACGGCAAATGTAGAGATGCAGAATAAATTATTTTTGTTATTTCTATTTGTATGGCATCAAATGCGCGAATTGGAAACGCAAAATAACTCCTTTTTTTTTTATTAAATACCGAAAACAATTTTATTATTTTTACGCTATTCATATTTTTTTTAAAGTGTTTGCTCGATATAATAGATTTTGGTATGTATTGAAATAAAATATATATAGGATTACATTTTGAATAAAGGCTTGACAAGCCTTTCATATTACCGCTCAATACGATTACTTGCACGATCACAGAAAAATGTTCGTTTTAGAAAAATAAAATGTATAATATTGTATATACGATATTTATGTGTGGATTATAATTGCACCGCGTAGACATAGGGATAAAATTAAAAATTTAAACGAAAGTAATGCAATTTTTATGCTGCAAGCTTAATTTCGGTATTATTATCGATTGTGCAGTATCGCGCGAAATTTTGCACCGTAATTCTACATTTTATCTCTCTCGGGTACTTCAATATAAATCATATAACATAAATATATATAGGTTCTTATTGATAAAACCATTACAAATAAAGAGGATCTCTAAAACCAACGCCAGATGTAATTGTTTATTAATCTTCTTTATCAATACATAAATGTTTCGGTCAGCATCTGACCATCTTCAGTGTAATACAAAATCAAAATAAAGCTACTGTCCATTATATTAAAACAGTTGAGATCAAACTGTGAGATCTTGAATTCACCGTGCAAGATGTTATAGTAAATTAAGTTAACTTATAGTAAGTATAAAAGAACTATTTAATTTAATGTGACAAGTTTTTGCGTATCGATGACCTAAAGTTTATTCACAACACGCGTTGGCTATTCTGCCACCAACATTCGATGTGGACACGTGTCCATCCATTTCGCATACCTTGACATCAACCTTCATAAATTCGTTCGAGCTGTATTCCGCCTTATAGTAAGTTAATTTATTTAACTAAGTATAACATCTTGCACGATGAATCACTAACGATTTCACAGTTTGACCTCAATCGTTTTAATGGACAATAGCTTTATTTTGATTGTATTACACTGTGAAGATGGTCAGATGCTGACCAAAACGTTTGATTTATGTACTGATAAAAAAGATTGTTTGCATTACAAACTGATTTATTCATTTGCCGACAACATTATGTATCTCTTTTTCCATATCTGCAATTTCCATCTCATGAAATTTTGCCGAATTAATCAATCATCTTCGAAATTGCACGAGTATTGCTTCGATCTTGTCACGAAAATTGTCTCCAATTACATCAATGTCATTTTTTTTATCGCAGCTGAAAGCAATTTATAACATTTGTTCGAAACTTGTTGTTAATATTCAATTCCGTAATTTGGTCCGTCGTTGAATAAATAATAATAATGTTATCGTTGAATAAATGAAGAACAATTTCGTTTACGTATGACAAGAAGTCTCTGTATATCGATGACCTCAAATTTGTTCACAACACGTGTTGGCTATTCTGCCATCGACATTCGATATGGGCACATGTTCATCCATTTCACATACCTTGGCGTCAACCTTCACAAATTCGTTCGAGCTGTATTCCGCCACGGCTTCTCGTGCCCTTTGATGACCTGTGAAAATAATAAGTAAAAATGAACTTTCTACATTGCTGAATGAATATAATCGCTCAGCCCGTAATGTAACATCTAATAAATCACGTGTAATTAATAATTCATTGTGTAAAGCGAACAGATATATTACACACGTTTACGTAATGATTAATTATTTACGGTGTTATTTAAATAACTTATCACAATGCAATGATTTATCTATTATAATAATATCTATTATTATTCGGAAAATTGGAGTGTAATGTAATTTATGCATTAGCTGTTAACAAATCTGTTTTTTATCATTTCCCTCATATTTCAGAGCTTACTTTAAATTGAACGAGATTTGCAGCGCAAAACAATTTAGCTACATCTGCCGATCTTAGAATTACAAATTACCTGTGCTCGGCGCATATCCGTTGTATAATTGCGAAGCGACGCTCTCTTGAACAGCCTCGATTACTTCCTGCGGTGGCTTCAGATTGCCGAAAGTTGTAGGGTCACCTTGAAACGATAGAGGCTTAAAATTCGATTTTAAAAACACCGCCGGGTATTAATTTATTGATTATCGCGCGATTATGGGTACACAAGCCGCTAATTGCATAAATCTGGTTCTCTGCCAAACATTTGCCACAATTTCGCGTAAACATCTAATTACACGTATACATGTCGTTGTAATTGATTACTGAATTCAAACTAGCGTAGGAAAACGCTGTTTACAGACGCGTTGTCAAAGTGTAACAAAACCGTGTAATACCCGCCACTCGACTCGCACATATTCTCGATATAATTGGAATTAATTAATTGTTTCCTGGAGGTTGCCCGCTGTAGTCGATTCTTGTTACAAAATTTCTATTGCGAAATGGCAGCGTGTCGGCGAAATAAAAGTTGAACTCCGCGAGTGTCGCGAAATTTGCACAATTACAACTTCGCCGCTGTTAATCGAAGAGGATTGTGTTTCGACAACATTAATATTTTCCGATTATACTTCATGGTTCTATTGTAGTTCATGTCAATCAGTTCGGCAAATTATTAATTACACATTACATACACATACGACAGCGTCTCGAGTTTGAAATTCTCGAATAATTACTTTTATTAATTTTCACCAGTACACATGTGTTACATAACTTTTGTACGGTAACACAAATTTCGTCTGATACTAAATGAAAAAAGTACTCAGCAGTGAAAAAAAATCTTTTTAAAAAATTAATACATATGTACATGTAAATGTAAAAAATTAATATGAAATTTAATATGTACGTTCTTATCTTGATAAGAGAGAAGAAAATATAATAAAATTTCTTTCTTTTTATTGCTGTTTTCAGCATATTATGAAACTTACAGTTTCGGGATATTTTGGAACGAAGCCATATACGAAACACTTTATCGAAAACAACGAAACATATGCATCGCAACGTATTTCTCGATGTAAAAAATTCTAAAAAAAACTCTTATTTATCGAATTATTACAAAAATTCTTCGGAATTTATTTTTCCTAAAAGAATGCAATATTCTAAAAGAATCTCGTCGCGATAATTTTCTTTTAATATTGTTTCCCTCGTTTTCTCATCTTTATAAAAAAACGCAGTATTTTTCGGAGAATTTTGTAACATTACCATTTCGTTTTTAACATTGTAATCTTCTACGAATTGCATATGTATAGAATAAAAGAAAGCTCTTGAAAATGTTTACAGCCGTTGGCACATTCAGGCGGGATTTGTATCGAAATATATTTAGATTAGCGTACTCGTGTGTCAGTTCTATTCTATTCCGCTATAAAATTTGCTGAGGACTGCACTTTGGACATTTTTCCGATACATTCTGACACATCCGCATTTTGCACCACTCGTACGTTGCAAATGTTAAGGGGACTCACGCATCACTACCACTGTCTTTTAACTTTTTACCGCTTATAAAACTCTCTGTGCCGGATAGTTAAAATCCCAACATAGGAAGTTCGAGAACTTTCTCTCTGAGGAATTAAAGAAGTTGAAGAAATTAATAAAAACAGAACACACTATTAACTCTGATCTTTAGGCAAAAATTCTTTAGTTTGACGTACATAATTTCTCGGGATAATTTTCCAGTCTCTTTCTCTTTCCTATTGTCAGTTTTTCAAAGAAATATTTTTGAGAAATACTAATTTAAATAAAAAACACGTCCTAGTTTATTGTTTTGTTGAAGATTTTCTCGTTATTAGATAAGTTTGATTTAACGAAATTGCCGAGCATGGAAAAATCTCTAATACCTTAAGCAGCATTTCTTTCTTCTTTAAATAATAGACGTCGCGGGAATGTGATCGAGCGATCGAGCCAACTATATTGAAATTGTTTTACCGCTCGGAGAAGCTCTTATCCGATAAACCTTCGAAAAAGTTGTTTCTTCTAGAAATACGGCGGAGTCGGCAAACGAAATATTGTCTATCTTGCGCCGCGTGTTTGCGTACCGATATTTTCCAGAGCGAACTGGGTATTAAGTCGCGATACGTCCGAGAGAATCTCGGAGATTCTCTCCTGCGACAAAGCTAACTCCGGTTTGTTGACCAGATTTCAGAGAAAAGTTAAAGCAAAGTATAACACATGTTAGAACGAATACGAGGAAATTTATTTCTTTTTAAGCAGCCCTAATCTTTATCGAAAGATAACTCACAGCTGTTACTTCAAATTTGTTGCAGGAATTATTTATGTCTTCGACACGCAGTTTAGCGCGATGAACGGCACCTTTCCATAAACGAAAACGGAACCGGACGAATGGAGTTGAACGGGCGGTGAGTACCTTTCCTTCTTACTTTATCATCGTCGCGCACTTTTCAGCCCGGCAAAAGGTGACAATTGCAATCCAGATATTCCGAAAGCGGCCGGCCGTCGGCGACTATCGCGAATTTAATTACCGATTCGCATCGCCGGAGTAAATCAAAATGCGATTTTTCTTCGCGCGGGATATCTGACCTTTCATTTTTCATCGATCCATTAAACTTTTTCACATCAATGGCTAGGGCTCCATGCATATTGAGGATCGATCGTACTCGCGGGAAACAGCGAGAGTTTGCAATTTGTATGCATTTACTCGCGTTTACCGGCAAAGCCGGCGTAGAGCCTTTGTAGGTGGCCCTCTATTTGTTCTTCTACAAAGCGCCGCGAGTGAAATGAATAGGAGTAATGACTTTATTCATACATCTTCTGCATTCGATCGCTATATTTTGTATAGCGAGTTTTAAGTATAAGCGGCAATTTCGCAGCAGAATGCTACGAAAGCACGACGCGATATACATCAAGTGCCCTTTAATTACAGCATCATTTCATACATTAGCGAAACTAAAGGCAGGCTACATTGTAATTTTGCCTGGACACGCACATTGCGCTTATCTCCGCGCAGCTTTTGTAGTAAAGGACGACGTACAACCCTCCCCTTTCTTTCCTCAACGGAAAATGATCGGTCTTGCCATCCTTTGCCCCGTGCAAAAAAAAACAACCGCTTGATTACACCGTTGCGATAAATGATTCGTAATTTTCCACTTTTTATCTCTTGTCGTAAAGACGTGGAAATTAGAAAAATCACGACAAGGTTCAAATAAAGATTCGCATTACTAGAAAGATTTTTAAGTCACGCAATAATAATTGAATATTATTAACAATAGTAATTAATAATAATCAAGTGCACAGATTACAAAATATCTCGACCACATTTTTGCGTGTCCACATTTAATTTAATTTTTACACGATTTGCTTACGGCAAAACTGTTTTTATTTTTATTAAATTATTGTGACAAATTGATATTAATATTTTTTTATAATTATTCCTGATTACAATTATTAATTTATACTTTTCTACTATAAAAAATATTTAATGGTGTTTTTTTTCTAAAACATTCATAATAACATTTACGCAATTTCTGTAAAAAATTGATAATTTTTAATAGATAAATAATGGTCAGATGAAATTTATTTCCATCAAAATCAATAATAGGATGCAAGGAATAACTGAAAGAGGAGAACAAGTATTACCACATAATTCATAATGAGATGATTGTTACACGTGAACTTACCAATAGACAACGCAATCATCGGCTTATTAGGATTTGGTTCGACGACGATGTTCTCCACAATCGATCTAATCGGATTATGTGTTCTCTTGGCGATGTTGGAGGCGCAAACGTTCCAACATTCACGAAAACTGGGTACAGACATCTCGTAGCTCGCCCCTTGAAGGCTTCACTCGCTGAATCTTCCCGTAAATGATTAGCAGCCGTGCGTGTATTCTCCAACGAGACGCGTGTGTGCTTCTCAGTTGGCGGATGCTTACCTGGTGCTCGCAATCGACCGTTCTCGTGCGGCTAGATTTCTATCACTGAGCCCCGATCGTGACAGCGCGCTAATAATCGAAATGTTCCACGGAGGCTGGAGGACAAACGAACCGGTCGGATTGGTCCGTTCGGCACCACACCTTCTTTCATAATTAATTAAATGGATTCCCTGCTGACGTAGAAAACGAGCGCCCCGAGCGACTTCGCTATCGCTGTCGTCCACGCAGGAACAAACAGAATGCATCTCCGTCTCCGTCGCTCTTTCCGCTTCCGTCTCTGTCGCGCCACCCGGTTTAGAATGTGTAGAGTCTTAACTCCGTCGGTCCTATTTTGCTGCGTCTCGCTAATGTTTATGCAATTATATACCTTGTAACTGTTTACTTCGAGTTACAGTCGAGGATTATTCGAGCGTTGCGAACGGTCCAACGACTACGACGTTGCAAACATGCGTTTGCTCGTTAATTGAGTTTAATTGAGATTATATTGAGTTTAATGCAGCGTTCCATTTGTTGTATCGGTATTCGTACGTTTGACGAATACCGATAAATAAATAAATTAGGCGCAGAAATGAGATTTTCATCCGCGAAAAATCAGACAAAAATGATCGAGTAAGACAGTGTAGAAGCAAAAAAATAAAACTAAACTTTATTATTATTTTTTTATATGAGCTCAAAGACGAAATTCAAGTTTCGAAGTCCAGGTTCACCATACATCATACTGAAAGCTTGAGAAAAATGCGTACGAAATATGTTCAGCAAGTTTCTACGTACAACAGACGAATATCTAGAATTTGTAGGACATTTATCGCAATATATGGTGGCTCCTACAATAAAGTAAAGCGGAATGATTTACTCGACGTGAAAAACTTGAAAGCACGAAGACCTTCGGACAAAGTAGCAATTGCGGTTGATTTGTGACGAATAAAAGTAACACTCCTTCGCGCGCGCGCACGAAAAAATACGCAGGTGCATGTAAATTGCTCTCGATAGAAGATAAATCTCGAATAAATTTCTCGGCATTGGCCAAACGTTTTGCTCGATTTGCTAACAAAGGAAAAGCGCATCTAGTAAAGATGCTTGAGGTGTCCATTTGACATTTTAAAAGTGCCCTAAATACGATTCAATCGTATTTCGAACACGTTTGACATATCATTGTCTATTTGTTTCTTCCAGTTGTGATGTAAGTTTAAATCGAGTTTCGAACGAAAATAAATCGTCTAAATCGACAGAACAAAAAAACACAATATTAAAAAGATTCTTATACTTACATATAGTTTAACTGTGTATAACAATTAAAAGGAAAAAGCTTTTATAATCCACATTACGCGTTAAAAATTTTCACGTTAACTTAAAATTAAAAGTTTTAACATGTTTTCAATGCTTGGAAATTCCCATATTTACACGTTATTTTATACATTAAAAATATATCAAATATTATCTTTTTTGGTTAATTTTTTATATTGAACATTTAATCAACGTTCCTATATTCTTTATTAATACTTTCGTTAGCAAATATTTTTTGTGAAAAGAATAAATTTTTGTTTTATTATCAAAAGTACGAAATATTAAAAATACATAGTATAAATATAGGAAATAAATTAAAACCATTTAAATATATATATTAAAAATTCTATGTTATAAAATACCTAATAATTATATATAACTTACAAAGCTATTATTATTATTAAATGAAAATTATAGGGTTGAAACTTTGAAGTAATTAAAGAATCTTTTTACATGCAGTACAGACACAAATTTATCGCCATCTTGTGTAATAATTAAATTCTTTAATTAATAATATAGTAATACTTTAATAAATTTATTAATGACAGACACACATTATTTGTACATTCGCATTATTTGCACAAAATTTATTTATAAGAAAGAAAAATCGCGAAATTTTATTTTTATTCTATTTTTAATTTTTTTTTTTTTTTTGCTTTTGTTTTTTACAATAAATTTAAAAAGAGACAAAAATTACCAGATAATGTTAAAACGCGCTGGAAACTTTTCCTCCTTTCAGAATTTCGAGAGGAATGCTGTGACGCCGGTTTCGTGTTGTCAAACTTTACCGCGGTGCCGGGACTGGGCCAAAAGATGGAATTTCACGTTCCGCGACTCTATTTTACAGAATACGTCACATATGTCGAACCAAGGCTTCTTTCGTTGGAGGCTCGACTGCTTGTCATGCTAAACACATTGGCCTTAGCAAGATTCCTCTACGACGGACACCTTTCCTAGCTTTACTCTTTGAGGTTCCCTCGTAAACTTTCTTACTGCGCCATCAGTCGATACTGAGATATATCGGACTTTTTCTCATGACGAGAATCTTAAGTAGGGAGTAACGTGATGGAGCAATAGTATTACTCCAACGTAAAATAAAAACATGAGATATAAAAGTTTACACATTAACTTAAAATTAAAAACTTTGACATGTTTTTATCAAAGTTTTGGAATTGTTTTATTTGCACGCTATTTTATAGATTAAAAATACTAAATAAAAGTAGGACATATATCAAATATTATTTTTTTTAATATACAGAATATAATAATACGAAATATCACATATAAGCATTGCTTTTATTGAAAATAAGTTTTTATTCTTTATAATAAATCTTTTAAATAAATAAAGATTTATTTCAATTGTTAAAACTCAAATTTAAACATTAACAGTGACTATATGTTCGTAGAAATTGGTAGCATTTTTGTGCTACAATTTTGCGACAGCCTTAACAAAGTTTTATTCCGCAGGCAATTTTTGTATAGTTTTTACCAAATATTTTCTTTATTAAGTTTTGCTGCAAACTGCAACCGAATACTACGATCAAATTTTAATAATGATAATTTACTTTGAAAATTTTATCACGGAATGTAACCGAGAGTTTGGCTATGAACGAATATAAAAGCAACGAAATAAAATCATTTTTGTATATTCATGAATTTGAGAAATTCTTTGTTTAAAACTCATGTATTTCTGTTTATTCATTCTGATTAATTCAGACGTTAGGTAATATTTTTCTACATCACGCCACGCGTGCTGCATCAGCCTTTTCCTACTTAAAATCTTTTACACAAGGAGAAGTTGAATGAATATTCATTATTTCAATTTCTTAAAGCGTAGTTGGTTCTTCTTTGGAGGCTCGTCGCTATGTCGAGCATGTTGACCCCAAAAAGACTTGTTGACAGCGTTTCCGTCAAAAGTGTCCTCCGCCCGTATCGTTGCCAGATAAACTGACGTAACAGTTCTTGTCAGCGAAATTATTCGTCATATTCATGAGTTCTGCGACTCAACGTGTTTTCAACGTTGAGTCGCACGTCCGGTGTGGTGTCCCACAACTTCTCCGCGTCATAATATTGTAACATTATTTGAATTCCACCTTAGCGGTAAACATGTAACATGCTACACACATTAATTGGCGTCACATTTCCACTGTCGCAAATTTGCATCTGTTAACGCAATGTTATCGATGATATAATGTTTGTTACATATGCATCGCTTGATTTTCTGCCGTGATAACAACAAACAGCATTACAAACGTGATTCGATCGTAATAAGATTGTGAACAACACAACTCTCCACGCATCGTCGTATTTGTTTCCCGTCATGAGCGATTTCTTGTAAAAAGAAGTTTTGTTATATTTTTATAAGGAATAGATGTACAATATGTAACGATATGAATGCAAAAGCAAATGTAAAAAGTTGAACGAGCAACGACAGAAATGCATGCGACAAAGGCCATATATTTCAAGAATAAATTCGAACATTGCAGCCGTATGCCTTTTGCGTGTCGCGTATCGTGTTCTGCAGCACTCGAAATACCGTCCGGGAACCGACTTGATGTATACACGAGGAAATGTCGCAGTATCTCGACGGAAGCTCGCGGAAGAGTGCAAGCTCCGCGTGCATTACGGGCGTAGCATTGTGTTCCGTTCCGATTCAATCCTCGTACCATTCAACGAGCCGTCTGTTCATACCTGATCGAAACGCCGTGGCGTTACAAACACGAGTGAGAGGCGGTGCTGTAGCGCGTAAAAAGAAAACATATGTTAATGAATCAGTCGACCGCTGCAAAGGAAAAATACGCAGCGCATATTCGCTTTATTCACTTTCGCATTTGTACTTTGATCGAAATTTAAGAATTAGCAATCTCCGGATAAATTAGCCTCCTAGATGTAGAAAATATTAATTTTATTTTCTGAAAATATGATGTGGAGAAAAATATATGTGTATGTGTGTATGCAAATTTCTTGCAATATTTTCTAAAATTTTTATATATTAATTTTTTTTAATCTCTTATCTATTACGAGTAATTATACAAAATATCAATTTTACATTAACGATCTTTGCTTTTGAAGACTATTAGATTTTAATTGATATACGATGTTCAATTATCCACATTAATCCAAGTACCAAGTTAATTTTCATAAAAGCAGCAGAAGCGGCAGAAGTGTTAAATTTTGTATTGATCTCACCGCTGTACTAAAATTATCTTATCGAAATTTCTTGATGAATTAGTAAATAGAAAGATTGGAAATAAGAAGAAATATTTTCTCTGAAAAATTATAAAATATTTTTAAAACACTTCTTGCTACAATAATTAGAGATTGAACAGTTGATTTAACCACTTTTAACTTGCATTAATTTTATAATCAATGTCTTACGAAAATCTATGAGCGTTTTAGAACGTTTTCTTTGGAACATTAAAGATGTGAGTGCACAAGCGATTTTGTTTTTTGAAAAACAGATCACTATAACAAGGTTTGTACACGTGAAATTGTCGTGAAAAATCGTGGATGACAGTTTTCTCGCAAGAAAATAAAGTACAATATTTTACAGGGTGTAAAACACACACAATTAGACTTGGAATAAAATTTGTAATTTCGAAATCCTTTAATAAATTTACTGTAAATTTGGCCGAAAATTGATTGCAAACTATTCTTATATCGCGTATTCAACAAAAATTGAAACTTTAATTATAAAATTATACTTACAATTATGGCACTTGACAGAAATCATAAAATCAGTTCTTGATTCTAATAAATGCTAAATATTGCTCTATAGATCTAAATTTGCTCTGCAGATACAAATTTTTTGTGAGAGAGATTGATCGAAATTCGACAGAAATTGTCATCTGTTTGCGTCTTTTACGAACCATCTTATATATACTTCGCACCTTCATCAATTTTTATATACGTCGATTATATTAAAGAATATACGAGAAAATAAATTACGCTAACAGTAGTGATTAGCGGAAATAAATTCCTCTCTTATTCTCGCGATAAAATGGACACTCTGCGTGAAACGTTCCTCTCCGGATTCAATTAAAGTCTTGAAGTAATTATGTACTGTGGAAAAAGGAACTCGAGAAAACGTTTTCTACGAGTAGGATTGTTAAAGTACACTTTTCTCTGCATTTTTTAATTAAACTGTGTAAAGGACGTGTATAACAGTATATAATACGGGTCAAGTCATCTCTTTTTTTTTTGCAAAATACTCTCGTATAAAATTAATAGATCGGAGCGGAAGAAAATTTGTGCTCTTCTGTCACGTCGCTTCGAAACAATTATATGCGTCGTTACAAATGCACATGCAAAAATCGCGCTTCATACGCATGATTCAGGATCGTGTCACAGAACAAGCAAATTGGTGAGGTTTGAAAATAGAATTTTATTAGCTACGTAGCAAAATACCTATTTATTTAAATATTTGGCGTCACACGATTACCAGGCTAAGATCGTTTATATTAATATACAATATGTAAATGTGCCATATTGGATATGGGCAGTGTCCGTGGTAGTACGATAACCTTAGACTTCAATACGAGATTCATACGAGATATAAATATATATTATTTTACATGCTAGAGTAGTACGCTAAAGGCACTTGCTTGAATAGTTATACATAGAATAAAATAAAAAAAGAGAGAGAGAGAAAAAAAACACATATGGCGGAAGAAAGAAAGAAGCGCGCTCACGGGGGAAGATAAAAGAGCGGGTAACGAGCGAGGAGAGTGGCTCTCGGGAAAAGAAGTTATCCAGGACAAAACGTAGACGGTGAGGGGCGAGGGGGCAGGAAATAATGAAGACAAGACGCGGTTGCGGAACACACCCGGCAGAGGGAATCACAAGAAAGAAGGACGCGTCGTTCACTTTATTTCGATGTCGCCGGCACGGATCGAGCGCGAGTCCTGCAAACTTCCGTTCCGTCGCTCCATCGCGAGACGTTATCGCTCTTTTCTTCCTTGTTATCAGGGATCGACTCCCGGCGCTATTCCGACGAGTTCGATGTTCCATGCCGCGGGGATGCGACGAACATGCGCATTCATTGTCTCGAATAAAATCGTGGAGATCGTTTTCGCGTATCTCCGGTCTCTCGCGATCTGAACTCGGCGGAATTGCAATCGGTTTCAAACACTGCTTGTTTATACTCGTAATGACAGTTTCGCTTCTCGTGTAAAAAAGAAAGAGGAAAAAGAAGTGTACTGTGTACGTGTGTGTGTGTGTGTGTGTGTGTGTGTGTGTGTATGTGTGTTTATGTTTGTGTGTGTATGCGTGTGTCTTTTTCTGCGTATAACAGTGGCGCGTGTGTTTTACGTATTCTTTATACAAACTTGGCAGCGACTTATTCGGGACCTAAGATTGCCCGCCTTTAGAGTTTGTTTCTCGGGGCTTCTGAACTGCTGGCCATCTTCTATGGTCACCATCCAGAAGCTGTACTGATTAGAATAGTAATGGCAGTGTCCTTTGGCGCCGTTGCACTCGATGAACGGTGTGGCGCGGAAGTCCTCGAGGCAGGAACCAGGACTCGACAGGGACTGACCACCGCCCTGAGAACCTGCGCCGGTGTGCTGAAACGATCGCAAAGAATTTTGCTCAATATGTATTTGAATACTCAATTTCTCTCGTTGAGAACCAAGCGCGCCAAATCTGTATATATATTTTTTAAATTTTATCTAATTTTTTCCCCCTCTTTAATGTAATTGAATTAATGAAAAATAATGAGTGAAATAATTCCGTCCTCTTAACTACTTAAATATCATTGATGAAACGATGAGAAACCTTGATGAAGAGAGGACGTCTCGAATAAAATGGATCTCTTTCTGCAGAGACAATCTTTGTCTTTCTGACAACCCGTAGTGATGAAAGTTTACTTTTCGGACATGATTGATCTCACTTACAGTGAACTGAATACAAAGCGAATTCCGAACTCAAACGAGAATTCAGTAGAGAAATAATGATAATAAATATAGAAAATGTAGAAACGTAATTTTATGTGAAAATATTATCTGTTGTTTTTCAAACTCTGGCGTAATTTATTTGCCAATGTTCTGTCTTCTATATTTTTTTATATTTTCAAAATTTGCATAAATGTTAATAACTTTGTTATTTAGAAGTGAAAAATTATGCTACTTTTTTCATCAGAAATCAATATTAACTGCAAAATATGAAGTCGCCTTGCGTTACAATATTGCGCGGTGTGTAAAAAGTTACTTACCATAACAAAACTATAACCGATCCAAAGACCGGTCCATCCTGCCGGACATTCTGGAATGCTTATCGATTGACTGTGTACTGCTATCACATTAGCCGGAACTTCGCACACCACGCACCTGCCGCAAAAATTGCAAAATTATTACTCGATAAATCTGATAAATCTGTAAACTGTTCTGTAAACATCGCATAATATTCAGAAAAATGCGTATTAATCAAAATTTTTTATACGCAGAAAAAAAGTGACGTTTTACATAATTGACGGGAATACGGCTGCACATAGGAATTCGATTTCAATATGGAAATATTAACTTTGCTTCTTTGCGCCGTTCTCAGTAATACATTAGTTATGTTAATGTTGTAGAATCTTACGAATGTTGATATACATTTCATAATGTCTATTCATTGCGCTTTAACAACATCAAAAATGAAAAACAAGCATTCAAGAATTAAATATTGAAGTTGTAGAAACCTAACAAAACATTGTTTTAACTAGAGTTTTTCTTAACATAAATTCAACGCAAGTTGAAGAAGTTTAATTGCTTGTTGAGAGATATTTAAGATAGAAAAAGAAATAAAATTAGTAAGACAAATAGTTATTAAGAAGAATAATGAAAATTAAATATTTCTTTACGAAATTTTGCTAAAGAAATTCGATTCTGAATTTGATATCTGTGGCTGCAAGAATATCCGGTTTTATTCTGAATCTTCTATAATTATCCTTTTCAAAGGAATGCAGAACTCTTTATGCTCGCGGCAAAAATTTCAGCGGGATACAGCATGCATAATGAATATCGTAAACGTACCTGGAGATGTATTCTTCTATCGCCGTCTCTTCGACAGGCATCATGGGAATTGGACTATTAGTCGATAACCAATAAGAACGATCATTGCGACTAGCGTACTGACAGACGTTGTTGACGTCGCAGAACAAGAAAGGTATTGTCGAGAACTTTCTTACGCACGAGCCGGCGTAACCTGTTTTGCGATAATTTATAAGACGACTTAGATCAGTTGGCAAAAAATGAAAAAAAAAGAAATTAATCATGCGTGTCGTATCGACTTGACATTCATAAATGTTATCATTTTGTATAATCGTGACTCGATGCAGAAGAAAAAAAACAGCCGTGACTCGCTTTATGGAGCACAAATACGCATCAACTTGCTAATAAATGTGCTAATAATTGCGCGAAAATATGTGGCGCGATGCATATAAATTCGCTAAATAATAAATTTAAATGCCTATTAATGCTCAAATACCAGCTATGACAATTTAATCCGAATAATCGCGATTAATCACACCAATCCACTAAATCTTTGCTAAATTGCATCCACGGAAAATTCAGGTCAGAAGGTTATGTTTTAAATACAAATTAAAATAATTATAATAATAAAAATCAGAAGGACTTTTTAGGCAATATTTTCTTTTAGCAAATATATGTGAAATGTAAAACGAAAAAATTCCTAAAATATAATTTTTAAGACTGCTTTTTCATTGTAGCAGCGCTTCGCAGTTATTTTCCAATCAGATTAAAATCATATTGCTGAACACGATTTAAATAAATAAAATGTTACTTCGAATAAGAGATATGTGAACAATATATGACAAATAGCTTACCTAAGTCTTGAGAATGCGCTCTTTCATCGCCATCGGTGTAGAGTAAACTGTATCCTTCCCAAAGCTTGATGTGGCCAGCCTCGCAAACTGGCACGCTTTGACTTTGACTATGCTTGACCAGCAAGATACCGGTAAGATAATCAGGCGTCGTTTCGCAGGGCGCGCCGGGCTCACCGATAAGTCCTGGCGAACCGACAGGACCTTGAAGACCCGGCAGACCGGACGCACCGACTGGTCCCGGTAATCCCGGTAATCCGGGAGGTCCTGCTGGACCGATGAAACCTTGAGCGCCTTTGATACCGTCTAAGCCGGGGAAGCCAGGCGGACCTGGAAGTCCTTTTTCTCCTGACGGGCCAGGCGGGCCAGCCGGTCCTGCAAAGAAATTTGTTTTTATAATTTTAGATACATCGTGCGTTAACACAATTGAAATAAGAAAATATAATATAAAAATTATATTTTATATTTTTGATACCGAATTTTCAAAGACATTTATACATATTGCATTATCAGCTATATTTTCAACGCAGTAATTTATATTTTATAATTTATTTTAAGAAGTGTCAAATTTTTGCATATATGTAACATTTATCGTAAAACATACCAGGATATCCGCGATCGCCTTTAGGTCCCATCGGCGGCTCGATACAGTCGTCACCTTTGTCTCCTTTCAGACCTGCGTAACCAATAATACCCGCCAATCCAACTGCACCAGGATAACCTCTATCACCTTTCTCGCCAACTGGTCCAGGTAGACCATTCACTCCGTCCCAACCGCGCTCGCCTCTCTCTCCTGGAGGTCCATCCAATCCATTCGGTCCTAAAAATCAACAAATCAATATATTATTATTATTTTAATTAATTCTCGAAATTACAATATTTTCAGTCAACAGAAATTTCAACAAAAGGTAAAAATAATATTCAATAAGTTTCGAAATTACAATATTTTTAATTAATCAAAATTTAAGAAAAAGTAAAATAATATTCAGTACCTGGCGGACCGGATTCTCCTTTCTGTCCTGGGGCGCCGTACAATCCAGGCAGTCCTTGATCACCCTTCGAACCTTTATCTCCAGTAAATCCTGGTACGCCTGCAAGACCTGGAGCTCCGTCGCGTCCTGGTGGTCCGGTCAAACCCGGCGGTCCTTGATCTCCTTTTCCTCCTTGTGGTCCAATCGGTCCATAAGGACCAGCATCTCCTTTCGGTCCAGGCAGGCCAGGTAATCCTAGTTCACCTTTCTCTCCGATTCGTCCTGGAAAACCGTCTCGACCGTGCTTACCTGGTAAACCAGGCAAACCCTTCTCGCCCTTTATCGTAATTCCAGAAACGCCAGGAATACCAGAAGGTCCTTGTTCGCCTATATTAAACATACAATATTTCATAAATAATTGCAGTAAAAAAATTAATTAATAATTAATATCAATAAAAATTTACAATATGATAGAAAATTTTTAAAAATTTGAAGATAATATTTTAAATAGTAGTCAAATATTTTGTTTCAAAATTCCGTGATTATTGTTTTAAAATTATTTTATTATTATTTGGAATTATTTTATGTGAATGGAAAGCATACCTTTAGGTCCAGGGGCACCATGAGGTCCCGGTTCTCCTTCGAGTCCAGGCAAACCTCTGTCACCTTTCTCGCCATCGTAACCAGCGATACCGAGCAGACCTTGATCTCCTTTCTCACCTGGTCCTCCAGGGAATCCAGGAATACCTGGTTCACCTTTTTCTCCCTTAATCTGTATTGTTGGTCCCGGAGGGCCGCGATCTCCTTTGTCTCCAAAGGCTCCAGGAATGCCAGGCAATCCGACGAGTCCTGAAATTCGATTTTATTTAACATCATTTAAATACTTTTTTTACACTCAACTTTCATGTATCAACGGAGCATTATTAAACTGCGTATAAAATGAATAATTTATTATCAGATATAAAATACAATTTAGAAATACTAATTTTATTTATTTCATTTATTTCATTTAATTATTATAACATTGTCTGATAATTTTGAGTTGACTAAAAAATAAAACTAATGTATGTAAAATATATATAGAAATTATTCATCTACGAAGAGACATTAATGTACGATTTCAGATTGATACTTAGAGTGTACGAAAATTAAGTACATTGATCTCACAACGGAGAATCAGAACTAATTAAATAGGAAATTTTTATTCTGATTTATTCTTATTCTCCGTTGTGAGATCAATGTACTTAATTTTTGTACACTCTAAGTATCTTAATCTGAGATTGGTGATGCACATTTTAATCTCTTTGCGATGGCTCTTGAGCGGTTTATATACATTGTGCGATATTTATCTGTTTGATTTTAAAAAATAAATTTTTATTTTTATTAAACATTATATTAGCATAAAAACGAATATATTTTTCTCACCTGGTAAACCGCGATCTCCTTTGACACCATCAAGTCCAGGTCGTCCAGGAGAACCTATTTCACCATCAAGTCCAGGGAAACCAGGTGATCCCGGTGATCCAACATCACCAATTTCTCCAGGAAGGCCATCTATACCGGGTGGTCCTGGTTCTCCGGAAACACCTGATGGACCCTATTAAGAATAAAAAAAAAAAAAAAAAACAAATTAATATTTTAAATTGTTAAAATTGACATCATATAAATTAAATAATTTTGATATAAATATGTAAATTTATGAAACAATTTAAAATATGTTTTATTATATAAAATGAGGCACTTGAAATTATCACCTCAAATTACTATCATAAACTATTCATTATACGAAAAAATATTTTAAACAAAAATTGTATGATTTTAAGAAAAACGCATAAAGTAAATATTTTTTGTTTTTTTCTTTAGCATATCAAATGTTCTTTCAATTTCCGTAAAAAATATGTAGAGTGTCTTACATTACAATTGTTTTAATAAAAGTTAATAATTGTAATGTTAGTTTTCTCAATCACAATTATTATTTAAAAGGGGAAATTTACCAAATCGCCTTTCATTCCGGGGAATCCTCGTACGCCGGTATCACCTTTTTGGCCTTGCAAGCCTGGTAATCCGTCCCGACCTGGTGCGCCTGACTCACCCTTCAATCCAGGCAATCCATCACGACCGATGCCTGGTCTGCCAGGCTCACCTTTCGCTCCATCGATACCATCGCGTCCTGGTGGACCTTGAGGACCTCGTATTCCAGGCATTCCTGGCTCACCTTTCTGTCCTTTTTCCGAAACTTGACCCGGCTCTCCTTTTCTTCCCTGATTACATGATCAAATATTAAATATTTAATAATAATATATTTTTTTCAAATTTATAGAATATGTACAATATATATAAAAAATAAGATATATTACCGGTAGACCAGGTAGACCAATATCGCCCTTAATTCCTTCGTAACCGATAAGACCTGGTAAACCTGACGCGCCAGGCAATCCTTGATCTCCTTTCAGACCTGATATTCCAGGACGTCCAGGCTTTCCTTCCATACCCGGTAATCCTGGGAATCCTGGTGAACCTTGATCACCGTGTTCCCCCTTTATACCCGGTGGACCATCCACGCCAGGTCTACCTGGAGTACCAGGCAAACCTCGTCTGCCAGGATATCCTTTTGGTCCGTCGATACCTGGTTCACCGCGATCACCTTTCGCTCCAGGGAATCCAGGAAGACCCGATCTACCAGGTTCTCCCGGTAATCCTGGTTCGCCTATAGATTAAATATCTGTGATTAATACGTATGTAATGAATTTTTACATAATTGTGACATTATTAAATTTTATAAATTATTTACTTTACGATAAAATAATAGCAACTTATTATTAAATAAAATAAATATAAATAGACAATTTATTATTCTAATAAATAAATTCAAATAAATAACAAATATAATATATAAGAGAGCATAGAGAGCCATCGCAGGTTGTTGGAGCGAAAATTTTACATATGGAAATTTATTTGTCTACATAGAGACATATTAAATGTACACCGATCTCAGATCGAGATACGTAAAGTGTACGAAAATTAAGTACATTGATTTCATTTTTCGAGAATCAAAATGTACGAATTAAAGGAAATTATTTCAGGAAAGAAGGAAGAGCGAGAGAAAAAGCCGGGATTTAGCCATTCGCGCCCTGATATTTTTTCTCTCGTACATTTAATATGTCTCTGTGTGGATAAATAAATTTCCATATGTAAAATTTTCGCTGCAACCTGCGATGGCTCTCTACGCTCTCTTATATATTATATTTGATGGTTATAATATGAGTCTTTTTATTGTATTTGTATGGATTTGTCATATAAATAAGAATTTTGAATTTATTTGAAATTATTTATATAAGAATTTATTATAAAGTAAAAACATTTTTTTGCCAAAAATGTAAAAAAATTTTTGCGAAATTGCAAAAATAAAAGTCTTGCCTTTGCTTCCGTCGGTTCCCGGAAGACCGGCGACTCCTGGAGGACCAGGTGGGCCGACTGGACCGGTATCTCCTTTCTCACCGAACGCTCCAGGCAAGCCATTTATTCCCGGTGCGCCGATCTCTCCTTTCTCGCCAGCAAAACCTGGTAATCCCGGATAGCCATCCGGACCTTCTTTTCCTGGTGGTCCAGGCAGGCCTTTCTCTCCCTTTTCACCCTGAGGACCTGCTAAACCAGGACTACCCTTGACTGATATTCCAGGCTCTCCCTTGTCACCCTTCGGAGCCGGAGCGCCCGGGAAACCTCTAGGTCCTTCTCGGCCAGGTTCTCCTGGGAAACCCATCGGCCCCATGTTACCCTTGTCACCGCGCGGACCTGGTAAACCACGTGGACCCACTGGGCCAGGAGCACCGATAGGACCGCCTGCACCAGGTGGACCCTAATTTTTAAATAATAACTATATTACTTAATTTAAATATTAAATAAATTTAAATTTAAATAAATTTATAAATTTAAATTTTTCATATAAAAATTTAAATACAGTGAAATTATCTTTTTTTCCTTGATATGTGACATAATTATCAACTGTCTGTTACATATTTTAGCATTTATTTATATATCTCTTTAATATTGAAAGTTCAAACTATTAATTGAAAGTCTTATTGATTCAAACGTGTGTATTTAATTCAAAGAAAGTGATTATTTATTAAGTACCCAGAAATAAGAATATAATTACTCTTTAACGTAACTAACTTTTTCATATTGTCGATCAATATACATACTGAGAAACCTTGCAATCCTCTATCACCAGGTAATCCATCTTCACCGGGTGATCCAGGTTCTCCCTTGTCACCGGTTAAACCACGATCGCCTTTAAAGCCTTTGATTGTGTTCAGTGGCGGGCATTGACCTAATTACAGATAAATTTACAAATTTACATGCATATTTTTATATAATGTAATATATATATATTTTTTTTATAATTAAGAAAACATTAAAGATTCTAAAGCTATAGAAAATTTAACAAATTAAAGTCTCTCTTACCAGGTTCTCCTTTAGAGCCATATAAACCAGGTTCTCCCTTTTGTCCTGGAGATCCTGGTCGACCTGATTCACCGGATTCACCTTTTATACTTAATCCTTTCTCTCCTTTACGTCCAGGCGTGCCCGGTCTTCCTGGAACTCCATCTTGTCCAGGAAACCCTCGATCTCCCTAGAAGTGATTATATTTTAATATGTAAAAATTTCTTGAGAAGAATATTAATAACTTTCTTAAAGTCAATATTTTAATTTAACTATAACTAAATTATTAATTTTACTTAATGTTAAAATTAGATTGAAATAATTAATAATAACTAATGTTTTTAAAATTAAATAATTTCTTACCGGCGTTCCTTTGAGTCCCGGAAAACCTTCGAATCCAGGTCTGCCCTTTTCTCCCGCAGGTCCTTCTGGTCCTGGCGGGCCTTGTCGACCCAGTTCTCCGCGCACTCCTTTATCTCCCTTCTCTAATCTAAGCATATTATATGTCACCGTTGCTGGGGTTCCAGGCTCACCTTGAGGTCCTGGAGAACCGGGTATACCATCTTTTCCCTTGTTGAAAAATTGATACACTTTTTTTATTTAATAATTTACAGTTGCAGTGTAATTTGTATACTGATATGTATATGATACTAATCCGTATTAGATTTTTTATACAACTTTATCTAAAAAGTATCTAACTTATTAAAATCAAACAAATGTTTCCTTGTTCAAATTTACAAACAAATAAGAAATTATAAGTAAAAAATGATCTCAAATGCAAAGAAATCTGCGTTATTTATCATATGTATAAAAGAGTAAAATATGCTTGCACATTATTATATTTAATATATTCAAATGTATAAAATATATATTTATATATATTATCACATAATTAGCAAAACAATATAAATAAAGTCTAAATAATTAATAAATAAAATTGTTAACATACTGATGGTCCTGGCGGTCCAATCGCTCCCGGTAAACCATCGACGCCGGATTCTCCAGGGAAACCGCGTTCTCCTGGCGGTCCTCGAGGTCCAGTAAGTCCTGGAATACCGTCTGCACCACGGTCTCCTTTAACGCCTCGCAGTCCCGGTATACAATCTATGCAACGACCGCCGATATCTCCTTTCTCTCCAATTGCTCCAGGAATACCCGGTAAGCCGTCTCTTCCTGCCACTCCCGCTTCTCCTTTTTCACCCGGTGCACCCGGAATTCCTGGAATACCATCCAGAGAATCTCCCGGTCGACCTCGAACACCTCCGTAACCTCGTTCTCCCTTTTGACCTTTCTCTCCGTCGAAACCGGGCGTTCCATCTATTCCTTTCGGACCCTACGTCGCAAAATGCACCATCATTTATTCTTTAAATAATACATCAATTATTAAAATAATTATTACACCAAAAGTTTAATTTATTTATTTATTTATTGACGATTGATTTGAAAATTAATTAATTAATATAATACCATTATCGACAATCCCTTCTCTCCTGGCGGTCCTCGCGGTCCTGCCGGTCCGGGTGGTCCGTCGAATCCACGCGGTCCTGGACCTCCGGGAAATCCGGTCAAGCCAGGCTCACCCTTTCCGCCCTTTTCTCCGGGGAAACCTTCTGGACCTGGAATTCCAGGTAAACCAGGGCCTCCTTGCAAACCTATGGGACCTCTCGGTCCTGGATCTCCCGGAAAACCATCTGTTCCTCGCGGCCCCGTAGGTCCTGGAAAACCACGTGGTCCTTTCGGTCCTGGTGGTCCCGGCCTTCCTTTACCGCCCTACAGCACGATATTTAATAAAACTTTAATAAAACATTTTAGTAAAATATTTTAAATAAAAAAAACAAAAACTTCTGCTATTATCTTCAAAAAACGCATAATAAAATGTATAATTTTTTAAAAATAAAAATGTAGTAAAGTTAATATTAAAAAATGATATTTACTCCCGGCGGACCAGGAGGTCCTCGCAATCCTGGAACTCCCATAGGTCCATCCTGGCCGGGTTCTCCTTTTTTGCCGGGTCGTCCAGAAAGTCCTTCCAATCCGTCAATACCTCGATCGCCCTTTCGTCCAGGAGGCCCAGGAGGTCCAGAGAAACCATCTCTACCCTAAAATCGAACAAAGCTAGATTATTTTTATATAATATTAGAATTCTTATATATTATAATATTCTATATTTAAACTAATAACATCAATTTTTAAAGAAGTTATTTTTTAATGATAAAAGAATTGTACATTAATGTATATTTATATACTATTTACATATTTATATTTATTTACGTTAATGTAATATTATATATAACATTTAATATCTTTTTTTTTAATTATGAGTAAGAGTGTACTTACACGAATGCCTGGAGCTCCTGGAAGACCTTTTTCTCCTTTGTGGCCTGGTCCTCCAGGTATGCCATGATCACCTATAAATCCTGGCTCTCCTTTTTGTCCTTCCGGTCCCATTTCACCCTAAATATTACTCGAATTAGAAAATATTGAAATAATCCAAAGAAATTAATATTCTTTACGTACTTTGTCTCCTCTTAATCCTTGTTCTCCGGGCGGACCCGTGACTTCCGAGGTTCCTTCGAACGGCATAATGGGCGCGGTTGTACCCGGAAGTCCTTGTTCTCCCTTCACACCCTTTTCTCCCTTTATCCCTTCGAATCCAAGACCCATATTTCCTTTCGCACCTTTCGGACCTGGCACGCCTGGAGCACCCTGAATTTACATACAATATTATATTATAATTTGCAAAAATATTTTTATTTTTTTATTTTATCTTTGATGGATTTAAGTTATACTTACATAAGGACCTTGTTCGCCCTTTAAACCAGAGAAACCCCGGTCTCCTTGCACTCCAGGAGGACCGGGGGGACCTCTTACACCGTCCATACCAGGTTCACCCTTTTGACCCACCGGGAAAGCACCGGCGTACGCTGGTTGACCCTTATCTCCCTTAGAACCCTGTGGACCTTTATAACCACGAGGTCCGGGTTCTCCGGGAAGACCATGATGGCCGGGCTGACCCTAGAAAATTATACAATAATGTGGAACAAATGATTGGCCAAGGGTAACGGAAAGAATAACAATTTATTAACTATAATATATGATAGTGTAACAAATTCACACAAGCCTCGAAATGCTCAAAAACTCGATGACACTCTAAACTCTAACTTCTTAAAACGCTACAAAGTACACTCTCTTCTCAAAAGCGCTCTTCCTCTTCGCTTTAAACTGACTGTCCTCATTTCTTAAAACACTCCTTATATTCTCTAATACACACTTTCGATTCCCAATAAAGTACACATTTACGCTATTTTCCAAAACTTTAATCACACACCGCATTCTTTTTCACCATATGCCGCACTTACTCAAAACAGTCATACCGCAATCATGCATCAAACCTTCCGACATTCTCTCTTATTCTCTCGTTCATTCTTTCATACGCTCGTATATATATTTTATAATCCTACAATATAATCTTATAAGAATTATAAGCTGAAATATCTTTTCGTGTCCGGTCTTATCGTCTCATTCATATTAACTCTTTTCGTATTAACATAAATTATTAATATGCTTAAACTAATTATTTTTGGTGTTATTTATTATAAATATTATTAAATATATTATAAATTTATTATTAATTAGTAGTCATAAAGAAGTAACAGATGCTAAATTTAACAAATTACAAATTATTTTAAGATTGCTTCTTACATCTGTTCCGTTGCAACCATCACGACCAGGCAAACCAGGGGATCCTGGAGATCCTTGTATTCCCGGCACACCGTTTATACCGGGAAAGCCAGGCATACCCATTTTTCCCTTTAATAATACATAAAATTATTCCTTGAAAAAGATTAAATGTATCATAATTGTACCAAAAAAAAAAAAATACGTACTCTGTCACCTTTCGCACCATGTGGACCTTGCGGGCCGGGATCTCCTTTTTCACCTTTGGGTCCTAGAAGACCTTCTGCTCCTGGAAATCCTCGTTGTCCTTTAGGACCTTGCGGTCCGACTATTCCTGGCGGTCCCTAGATGAAAGAATACCGCGATAAAATAAATTCTCGTTTAAAATTCTTATTCTAAAGAAGTATAAAAGTATTATAAACGATTAATAAGTGATGCGTACTCTCTGTCACCTTCAAAATTTTTTCTAACTTGAGCATATTATATGCAATATCCATTTTATTTTTTACATGAAAATCTTACAAGAAATGCAAATGTAGATGAGATAAATGTGTAAAAAAATTAATTTTAATTCAAGAATAAGATAACGTGCAATTTTATTTATCGCAATTTTTAGAAAATTGATATTAAAATATTTAAATTGCCGCTTTAAAATTTTTAATGTTTTATTATCAATTTGCGGAAACCAACCCGTGATCCTTTCTCGGCGAAACACTTGGGTACGCAGCACCCAGATCCAGTGCAGTTTCGAGGTGCCCCAGGCATAGGCACTACTTGAAAATTACTCGGATAATTTTCGTTGTCCTCGCCATAATTGCCATAACTACCACGGCCGCCACCGTAAGCATCGCCACTGCCGCGACCTCCTCCGTGAGAATCGCCACTGCCGCGACCTCCTCCGTAAGGATCGCCACGACCACCGCCGCGACCGTCGTCGGTTCTTCGACCATAAGAATCCGCACCTCCCGCCCCATAGCCTCCTCTGTGAGGATCACGGCTTCCGTAAGGATCACGACTTCCGTAAGGATCACGACTTCCATAAGGATCGCTGCCGCCATAAGGATCACTAGATCCTCCTTGATAGTTGTAGGATCCTCCTCCCCGCTCACTTTCGCCGGCGCCTAAAAAAATTACATACTATTAGAGCTGTCTGAATGATTTGATAAAAAGGAAGACCGACTAACTGCAAATCCATATTTTGGCATATTTTTTTCAGTAATTTTTTATATGATTACCGCTATACGTGTCGAATCCGTCGCTGTGACCGGGATCCGGTCGATTTTCGTCAGTTCTGGATCCTGAGGAACTGCCACTTTCAGGATACCTATTGTCGTAGCCGCTCTGCGATGCTCGATTGCGATGGTACCATCGAGGATCGTAAGGATCGCTCCTGTTTCTGTGAATATTCCATCGAGTCCTCTCGTCGGGACTGTGATGACCAGTAGAATTGTAGTTCCGCCTTTCCGTATCGTAGTCTCCTAGACATGCCAATCAGCGAGTATAATGTTAGGATTCTTTTAATAGCAGTTTCCGACATCTATCCCTATTATTGCCAGATTTTAAAGAACAGAAGAATGGCCCCGTTGCACGCGATAATATTCAGTTTGAAAACGAATCGTCTGCACGGAACGATATTAAAGCACGTCGACTCTTTAAACTTTCGCAATTTTACACATTGATATAAATTTTTATGCATACATAATTTTTTACGCAAGCGTATTTTTTTATGCAACATTAGCCCTCTCTCGCACATGTTTTTTACATAAATATTTTTACACGAACTAATTTTATGCCAACTAATATTAATATTGTGGTAAAATTATCGAATGCAGTAACATCTTTAGCATGAAAGTCGACATATAAATTTTTATATTATCAAACAACACAAAAGTTGTGCTGGAGAGATTAAGGGAAGAAGAATAGGAATAAGTTACTGTGCTTCCTCCTATTTCTCACATAAATCATAGCATGAGGCGGCATGTTGTCCAAGTACCTTCGTCCGTGAACCCAGTGTTGTAATTCCATTCCGAATTACCATCGTCATCGCTACCGTTTGTGGGCTTTCCGATATGAATATCACCTCGTGCTGTGTCCAGCGGCACGACCGGAGGCGGTTTCTGCGACCATGTGGAATTATATTGCTAAAACAAATATTCGGAAATAAAAGGTTCTGCAAATGGAATTGGAACAGTATGTAGCGACTTATAAAGCGCGATACCAATTGCAAGCTAAGAATACAGGTGTGCATGAGATATAACGGAAGAAAAGACCGTGGATTGTCGTTTGTCAAACTTACACAGCAAAATGTGTCCAGTCGATTAACGGTGTGAAGGAAAATCACGTTCGGGATTTTAGAAACTAGAGCATTGATAACATATGATGACGTGTAGCAACTGGCTGCAACCAGCGCTTGTCATTTAACGATTAGTTTTTAATTTGCGGCTAATAATGCCGAATATGCAGACATCAAAATTGAATTTCGAAATATGTATGTTAATTATCAAATATGAGCTTTATTAAAATGCAGTTTGCTTCCTAATTTATTTGCAATTTTTATTGTGACGATATAAAAAAGAAATAGAAAAATAAATGTACTATCAAAAATTGTGTACAAAAATTCGATGTAAATTTCAATCTGAATGTCTTATAATTCACATTTTAAAAAATTAATCAAATTAATAAAAAAAAGTCTCATTACGCGAAACATTAGCGTAAATTTCGGTTTATTCTATGTGTCAATCTAATATATAATAATATTTATATTTATATTTTTTTTCTTATCAATCTTAACAATATTTATATTTTTCCTATCGTATTAACGTAACAGTTTACACAAATTTAATATAATTTATGCATTTAGAATATTCATAGAATTGATAACGAGAATCACATATCTATGCATCTTAACCTTAATTTACGGAAGAAATTTAACGGCAAGATCACGAGTGCGCATGCGAGTGACGGTTTACTCGTATAACATTAAGTTGACCCGTAACCCCGCGTGCACCCATTAAATGGTATTCTTCCGGGATTTATAGGTATGCGTTCCATGACACAAGCGGCATGGCCGTAAATTTAACGAGCTCGCATTTCGTGCGGCCAAGATTTACGCTTTATCGACCGAGTGCATCGTTCTTACGGTCTCTCGTAGCGAACCGTAGGATGGCACAAAAAGATCTTTGCTGACTGTTCGTGCGTCTCCGAAGAGGAGATAAAACCGCGTTAGCGATCACGTGTCTAATGTCTTTATCACATCTTTCTTTCCTTACTCCCTGCGCTACGGTAGACAACAATTAAAGTAATAAAACGATTAAATTTAATTTTTAATTAAGAGCTAATATATTCATTAACTTTTTTATATAATAATAAAAGTTCTTAATCTTTATAATGTAGCGCGATATTTAATTATTGTTGAACAACATAGCTGAACTGTGAAATTATTACCGCTTCGTTAAAAATTCAAAAATTGTATGTAATACATTCGGGACTTTGTATTCAATGCAAAAACAAGATCTGTAATAACAAGATAAAACGGTAGGCATCGTTTCTTTTCCTCTACAGAAAGCGTCGTTTCGCAGCAATATAACGAACGCGTTCAGATTCACAGCGAATGCATCATTATTTTCCTAAAAGAAAACTATAAAAAGTCATTGTCTTGCCCTCGTTTTCATGTTTTTGTCCTTTTTTTCGTATACCCGAGGATGGCACGCGCTGGCAGGAAGCACGGGGAGATAATCGGTTATCGTTCCGAGATGACGTACCGCCCTCGGAGTGGCTGCACGTCTGTGGCACACATGTACCGTATACGCGGCGATAGAATGACGATAGAGCGTCTTTTTAAAATTTCATTCATCCGCGCTCACTGTGAAATTCGGGCTAGTTCTCGCAGACGCATGAAGTCACCGAAGCCCGATTCAGATGACGGACTGCGGAATTTTTTGTAGAATCAGAGTAACCGTGATATTACGATAGGTTTTGCAATTGACAACCCGTCACTTGATCACTTTTTACCTTCACAGTCAGAATTTATTCTGGACGAGATATCACACGAAGCGATAACCAAAATGGATCTTAAAACACTAAAAATCAATGAATTTTGCGACTGCGAAAATGGGAAAAGAGAAGCTTCAAAAGTGGAACGTTATTTGAATATTATTGTTTTATTTAGATCCATCATAAGATATTAAAAAAAAAACATAGTTAAAAAAATCGATCCATCCCATAGAAAAAATTTTGTTTCCAATCTTTGCGTTGCAAATTGGAATAATTCTCCTCGAATTATCTCGTCATAGACTTATTCGTCCATCGAACACTAATCCTCTATCTAATTCCGATGAAGCTGGATTTAATCTGTCACAAAACCCAATGACCACAAGAGCATGCATATATATTTTTTATAATTTAGAAAAAACACAGATGTAAAAATCGATTTATTTCACAGAAAATCTTTCGTTCAAAATTCTCTAATTGGAATTATTCTTCTCAAATTCACTATGTCACTGTGTCATAATGTCACAAATGTATCTATTCATTTAATCCCGTCTGATTCCGATTTAAATTTGATCCACCACAAAATCTGATGATACAGAAGCGTGCCTCGTAAATCGCGCAAATGGCTCACGTCAAAGCACCGTGAAATCGTCGATGTTCCATCTCTCTATCAATATATACATTCAATTTCGACTTATTGCGCGCTCATACGTCACCGTGTCCGCGCAACTCGCGTGAAAGGGGAAACAGAAATCAAAGCCGTCCGAAGCGGAAGTAGCTCGTGTCGGTCGGTAAACCCTAACTGGCAGGAAAGCGATGTGCGGGGCGGTTTCGTCTCAATGATAAACCCATCATCCAACAATAGATCGGCCACACTGTACGGATAGAGCGCGGCGCGCCACGCTGCAAATCTGCAAACCGTGAAATTATCCTGCCTAACGCTACGCGATGCATGAATTATGCAGATGATAACTGCCAGCACGAGCTGATGTCGCGCCCGGATAATGCGTGGATTAGAAGACCGCTTAGCACTTTCAATCTCGGATATGAATCGCGCACGTCAAGCTGTTCTCTTATATGTAACGACTATGCAAAAAATAATTTATACAAATAACTATATAAAATAACTATACAAAGAATTAACACGAATAATGGATAAATAAACTTTATAATTATAAAATGTCTATAAGAAATAACAGAATGCAACAATTTTAACATAATTTGATATATTAACTTCGAAATTATAAAGATCAGGAAAAAAAACATACAGAGAAATTTAAAAATTTGTGTTGTTTTTACTGTAAAAATATATTAAAAATTAATGAAATTTTACTCTTTAAAGTTTACCAAGATATCTAATATTAAAAATTAGACGGCGAGAAAGCTGCGAATAAAATTCAATTTTTATTAGAGAAAAATTCGTTGCACGTTCATTGAAGAAATAAATATTTTTTCGTTAAAACGGATTTAATATGTTCTTACGTTCGCAACTCAAAAAATGCAATAGCATATTCTCGCACCAACCGAAGAGAGCTTCTTGTTTGCCACGAACGAAAATCATGCACATTAACTTGGCGACGCGTGATACAGCACCGTGACCAAGCCGGGTTAACGTCCTTCGACCCAAATCAAGGTTCTTCGATGCTGATCGGTCGATTTGCAGCCATTACACCAGTGGACAGGCCGCCGAACGAGAAGAAAACGGCTCTACGAGACCGGCTGATAGAAATTCGCTCGTACGAGGACGATCTACGCGCTTGCTAGCAATTTCGTTTAACAAAACGCTTAACCCAATTCTCTTATTTTAGATATGAGATATCTTTTCGTGACGGTTCAAGAATTGTCCCTTTTATCGCCTATCTCGGCCGCCTTCGTGAATCCACGATTGCGCAACGCAACCGGAGAGCTGAGTATATTGCGACCACGATGATGGTCCCGCTTCGCGTCCCCTCGCGACGGACCCTCCCCCGTCCCTTCGCCGACGACCTTCTTCTTCGTCTTTACCGGTTGCTCGTCTTGATTTTCTTTATCTTCTTTTTCCGCCGTCTTTCGACCCGCCCGCGTCTCTTTTTCATCTCTCGCCGTCACATCCGAGTCTGGTCGTGCTTAACGATCGCAGCTGACGCTGACGTTAACTCTACGTGGGACGCAGAATACGCTAATTCGTTACCCGAGATTTTTTCTGATCCCGTGGCGGCACCACGCGTATTCATGAGCATAATGCACGGATGGCGGCAGCGTCGGATGGCGAGATTCCGATGTGTCCGCCGATTTTAATCTGGCTCGCTGCAGCGACAAGGAATTCACCGCGGACGTTTAAGGGACGCGGCGAAATTTGCAATTCAATTAATTAACGACAAGTCGACTGCCACGGCAGAATTATTGACTTCGTGAATTTTATAATGTCGACCCTCGTTCTTATGTAATACTTGGCAATTAAAAGACACGAATTTCTTATTAAATGCAGAATCTCTGATAAATCTTTTTGATTTCTTTTTATTCAACACTTTTCGAGAGAAATTTAATAGAAAAGTATTAAATATACTTTTAACATTTTATATTCCAACAATTACATAACTGAATAGAGTAAAGATTTATTATTTTATTTTTATTCTTATAGTTTGAAGGCGGACAGCGTTGAACTAGTATTTCTGCAATCAATTGTACACGCAAAATTTTGAAAAGAAAAAAGTGTCTAAATCGAAGTATTATATTTCTACAATGGGAATAAAACGTAAAAATCGGTATAGGTCACAACGTATCACTACCGTCCGCGATTCGCCGTCCAAGGGTTAAAAAGAATAAATTGCTTGCGAGAAAGTTTCGCGTGAAAAAAAGAAGCACGCGCTGTTCGAAGTTCAAGTCTCAGGTATCGCTTCTCCGATATCAAACAATCGCTAGTTCGTCATATCTATGCGGCGAGATCGCTGACTGGACGGATGCTTATTTTGCGACACAAATTACACGACGTAAATAAATTTCGAGAAAATCCCTGTGAATTTACTTTAAAACGTTCTCTTGACGTAAGAGAGGAATTGTACGAAAAATGTAAACGTCGCGAAACAGGTGGCCGGGACGTTGCCTGTTTTCACCTCGTTGCTTGCGCGCCCCCGCAGGACTCCGACGAGTCTGCGAGAGACGGCGAAATCAAGTCCCGAGCGCTCAATTGCTGACTATTTCCAGTAGTGACTAAGCCGGCTCGCGTGTGTGGTGCACGCGCGCGTACATGGCGTAATAAAATTACAGCTAGCGCAGTTACGGCACCGTAGGCGGACTAGTCTCCGTAAGAAACGGACTGCCCTATTTCGGATCTAACACCTTCCCGTTCCTGTTGTCCGAGTCCTCGCCGAAGGATAAACCGATAGATGTAAAATTTCAGAGGGGCTACTACGACGATCGAATAGGAGGAATTTGTACTAGAATGCAATTGTAATTTGCAGCATGTTAATTATCTATTTTCCGCTGACCTACATTGATTATTTGATTCTACGAACAAATTTATAAAATATTTAAAAATTTCTAAAAATCTATTTAAATATGATATATGAAGCGCCTTCTAGATATAGTTCGAATAGTTTTTTGTGCGTTCAACAGAAAGACGTTAAAATAAGCAACAACTTGTTTATTTTCTAGATAATTTGCGTATTTTATGCGCAAGGCGATTGTACGTGTGTAGAAAGACCGTCTGTCACACAGTCTATGTACTGCACCCACAAATATATATAAACATCATATGTGTATACAGAGAACCCTGCTGACATCATTTTATAAGCAGAATCCTGCTGCTTCCTACTGTGCTATTTGACTGCGATCGAGCGTTTCGAGGAACTGAGCCGAAGAAAGGCTATGAAAGGGCAGCACGAATGACTGTAATATATAGAGGAAGCACCTGGTAGTCGGGCTACCATAACGGCACTACTATAGACAGCGAAAGATACCAGGCAATTTTCGAAATCTACTTTTTTAGAAGTCTTTTTATCTATTTCACAGATTTTTTTTATGAAATACTCGATATAGGTTGTTGGAAAATAAATAATTAAAATTCTGAATAATTCGCTTCTATAATTTTGCAAAATCGAAAATCTTTAATTTTTAGAAAAATTTCTATTTATTTCATTTTTATAAACATGCACAATTACGCGAATATTACACGTGCTTGCATCTCATTCACTGGATGATAAAGCCGCCTACGTTGATATGTCTTGATTTGAAATGACTTTAACGATGCTTTAACCGGATATGTGAATGACATTCCCGGAAATTATTCGACCCAAATTTATTTAAGAGATCCACTAGATATGTCTTTATATCTCTTGATTAAAAAAAAGAGAAATTAAATATATAGGTCGCATAACTATAAATAACAGATCAACACATTTTATCACTTGTAGATTGTTTTGTCTTTGCGTGCTGCATTACACCGCCTTAATTGTGATACAACAAACGAACAACCAATTAATACAAACTAGCGAAATTCTGCTCACTTTTATTACGTCCTCTACAATCACCGCTATATTTGTCACACGCCTGGTAATTTTCCATAAAACGATTCTTATCGCCGAGTAGTATGCAACGCGCTTAAAATACAGACTCCGCCACTTGTACGAACCCTCCTCCCCTTCATGATATTTCGCATACGAACGAATGTTTCACAGACGAAAGACAATGCGTAATGTTTCGTATTCAAAGCGAGGGTGCAAGATGTCCCGAAATTATCATAAAATTCAACAATACACGGAATCTTAAAGAATTATTTAATTACGAGAGTTTTTATTTTTATTTTTATTTAACAATATATCTTTGCAGAGCGCAGATTGATTTCTTCGACAATAATAAATCGTAAAAATTAGGAAATTAAAATTGAATTGCACGAATATTTCGTGGGAGAATAAGGAAGATATGTTTTTCACAAATATCTTTATCGGGAGACGAGCGTGGGTGCGTACGTGCAGCAATCGCGATAAAATCTCTCTTCACAGGTGGCGGCGTGTCCAAACCGCACGCGCCCTCGGCGACTACGTCGAACTGCGTTCTACAACCACGAGTGAAACGCGATAGCACTCGATCCAGACTCGTTTTTTTTTTTTCACTCGACAAACAAACGGCGAACTACAACGCGACGCAACGTGGGTACACGTGCCTGCACGTCGCTGCGAACGCAATCAGCTTACAACGAACGCCGTGCGTCAAGTGGGCGCAAGGTATTGTATATACGCACTCGATGAATGGATCGAAATAAGCCGCGAGCAGTCGAACCGGTCGCGCGAACACGGTGTACCGCAAGATCGCAGGTACACGCGAGTCAACATGAAAACACCATCCCCAAATAACGTCAGCAATTTCCGATTTAATTTCCGCCACGGTGGAATTGTTCTCCCGATCGATCGGGAGATATCAATCGAATGCAGCGTCGATTGCGGCATTCGTCTACTTTCCTTGTGCATACCGATGATTCTTCCAACAGAAAATTCTTGTAATATAACTAATCGCGATAAAAACCGCGTCCATTCACAAAAGCGTTAAGCAAGCGGAGAGTTTTAAAAACGCGAAGATAGCAACGCGGAGTTTATTTGATGATTCAGGTATCGCAAGCAAAATACGTAATGTATATTTTTTTGTTTTTATTTTTTAAGTTTTGGATTCTGCGACACATATTATAAAAAATAAACAGCTTTAAAAAATCTAAGCTTCTAAAAAATTTATAAAAATAGATGAGCATTGCACGGATAATTCAAATATTGTTACGATATTTGATGATATCATAATCACTCGCGAAGAAAAGAAAGCGATCACACATGAATTTGTACATACCGCACTAGCAATCCCGGCCAGGCAAACTGCGGTTGCGACGAATCTGAAAGCAGAGGTACACTGGGATATTATTTTGAAAACTCGTATAAATGCGTAAAGCCGGATGAAAAGAAAGATAAAACAACGCGATGAGAAGTAAAAATGCATCGCACAAATGCATATCGCAAATCCTTTTTTAAAAAACATTTTGCAACAACATTGCGATGGAGCGCATTAAATTTTTCAAAAGTTACGTACATAACATTCTTTTACAAAATATACAATTTTTCTTATGCACATCACTTGAGTAAAGTCGACGTTGAACCGCGCGAGTCAAGTTGTGAGAGTTCAAAGTGCGGAGCGGACGTTTCGTAAGGAATCGTTCTACCTCGTGAAGGTCCGACGTCATCGAGGCAAGAAGCAGAGTAAATATTCGTCACCGAAGGTAAAGGAACTTAAGGCACACAAGAAAAGAAAAAAAAAAAAAAGAAAAAATACGCGTGAATGAGAAAGATGAGGAAGCGCGAGAGGTGCGGAGAACACGATTTGCGGCTGCGTCGGAGCTGCGTCGGATCGGGAGGACGATCTCCTGCGCGCACGCGGGTTCGCCTCGCGCACGTCCTTGGGGTTCTCTCTCACCTTTCCGTGGAAGCCTGCGCGCAACGAGGGGTGAAACTATCCCCTCCGTGAAGCAACGGGATCGCCACGGTCGGCCCGTCGGGCAACGAGCCAGGACGAGACGAAGAACGGAAAGGACATTCGGAGGATGAAGAAGAAGAAGAAGAAGACGAAGAGGAAGTAAAAGAGGAAGAAAAAGGGAGCCGACGGCTCCGGAAACACCGGACGAGACGAACAAGGGTAAGGAATCGGAGGAACGCGACGGAATTAGAGAAAGGGAGAGAGAAAACGAGATCAGCAAAGCAAACTCACCGCAATCCCAACTGGGTCATGTCGACCTCCCTATTCCTCGACGGATCTAGGGAGCCGAGAAGCACAGGCTAAAGTCACGAGCACCGCACAGACAGAGGCAGTCACAAAATATCGCGCGGGACCGGGCACCGAGTAGACCGATGGTATATGCGGACCATCCCATCCAGGGAGGACTCTGAATGGACTCCGGGTGGAGGGAAAGAAGGAAGGTGGAGGCGGCCGCCGCGCCGAGCCACGCCAGCTAGAATTCCTCCGCCGAAAGGACCGGGCGAGAAGAGAGAGCCTTCTCCCGACCTTCCGCGAGACGGGCGACGTCGCACGCGCTCGCTCGCTTGCTCGCTCGTTCACTCGCTTCGTTCGCCCCGACGTCGACGAGGGGGAATATCGTCCCCTCTCTCCCACACACTCTGCTCTTCTCTCGCTTCTGCGAGAAACGCCGTCGGAGTCTTCTGTCTGCCTGCCTCCGGTCGAACTCCGGATCTGCGAGCCGGGAAGAAGCAGAAGAGGAAGAAGAAGGCGAAGAAACGGGCGCGCAAGAGGAAGGGAAGGAAGGAACGTGCGAGTGGACGTGTGCCGTCTCTCCAGGGTTGGTAGGGGAACGAAGAAGAAACAGCCGAAGAGAGAAGTGAAGAAGGAGAGAAGGAGGAAGAGAGGATCGGGCAAGGAGTAGAAGGAGAAGGTGGTGGACTCGTCGCTGGCCGCCTCCGATCCGAGCGTTCGCTCGCGTGGTCGCGCGTCGCACGAGGACTGTTGCGCGGCCGCGAGAGACTCTACCGGTGTCGGTCGCGCCGGTTCCGAGCCGCCAGCCTCAACCAGAGCTCGAGCTTTACGGAACTTGGCCGAGCGGGGCAGAGCGGGGCCCGAGTATCGAGGAGGCCGCGCGCCACCGTCGAGCGTGCCGCGAGAGTCCGACGAGCGCGCGCAAGGATACAGACCGCCGACGAAAAAGAGTGAGAAGGAGCGTGCGGACTCGGCGGGGGAGCGACGGTGGAAAAGAGCGATAAAGAGGGAGAGACACGACGACGGGGAGGAGAGAAGAAGAGGAGAGAAAGAAAGAGCGCACCTCCTCCGCCGCCTTCGGGCCTGCCTCGTGTCCGCCCGTCTGTGTGTAGCGCCGAGCGATCAGGAGGACGGGCTAACCAGGCCGACTGTCTGGCCCTTTAACATCGCGTTGCGCCGACAGGCCGGCCGACGACGACGAACTTAGCCGGCACGGTTCCAGCGCGATATACTGCCGAGCCGCACAACGTTTGCTGAGGATTCTGGACGCCGCTCTCTCTCTTTCTCTCTCTCTCTCTCTTTCTCTCGAAGACGTGAGACGCAGCCAAAGCGCGAGAAGGACTCGGACTCGGAGGTGAGCGGACTCTTCAGGATCGTCGATCCGCAGGACCGCGGACCCATTGCGGAAGACAGAGAGGAGGCCAGGGCACGATGCGGCCTAGGGCCGCGACGACGTCGACAACTACCGGCGACGCGAGTCGCGGCATCTCGCGGCCGATCTCGCTCGTCCTGCGAATCACCTGCGTCCTTGCCCTACTGGTGCTCGCCACGTGGATACCGGTCGTCGAGGCTGTGGTGAGTAAGAAATGTCCTTGAATTGTATCGCTCGCGGAAACCCGCATCGAAAGCCGTGTGGGATAGGAGTTACGATCGAGCGATGGTCCGGCGCGAAGGATGCACCGCGTTTATTCGTGATTATCGCGAGCACGAGGGTTGCAGCTCGAGGGACACATCGAGTCAGGTGGATGGCGCGCGATTGGCACGATGGTGGGGTCGGAACGATGGAAATGTCAGTTCATGATCCGCGCGAATTGGAGAACCGGAAGTTGAATGCGCATAAATCACGCATGGTATCGTCGTAGCGATGTTCCATACAGCGAATTTTTACGCGCGTTGATCGGATTACCATTGTTTTTAGACGTCAATATTACCGTCGTAGACATCGTCGACACGAATACAAAAATACGAATTGTGATCATGTAATCTCAACTTGCGACAATTATCTCTCATTAATTTTATAACTTGTCTATCACGAGAATAAATCTCGTTTCTTAATCTACCTGCATTTAATAAAATTTAATAAAAATCTAGATTAATATTTCGATCAAAAATTATTTGACATAAATTCTTTAAAAATAGCGTTATCTAATAATTAATTTTCTAAAAAATAATTAAATTTTTATATTCGGCAAAAATTTCCGAAAAAAATATCACTGACTGCTTTCTGCATTTTAGTCGGCCATTTTGGAACCGCCATTTTGAATTTGGAGATACTGATATCAAAGTCAATAACCTCAAAATCCTTTAATTACTAAATTTAATGAAAATTGCTAAATTATCTTTTTTTATTTTTACCCTTTTTTTAACATTTTAATATTTTTTATTCTACCTTAAATTTTAGATAATATTATTAAATAATTAATAATATAGTAATTAAATACCTTTTATCAATTTACATTCTATTATTCTATTTTTTACCATCTTGCATGATGATTCATAAGTGCGGAAATCAGCTGTCAGTGCTAACAGTGAGCGCACCGAAGACAAGAGGAATCTCTGTGAAAGTCACTTCTCAAACTTCAGCGCTCTTCAATCGAGCGTTTATTTGTGGTAGACTGTAAAACACGTGATGTCAGAATCACGCGATAATACTTTGTTTATCTTCAATCCAAATTGACTTCTTCTTTCTCGACGGATGTCGACTGTATGGCTTAACGCTAGAATTTTTTTAGTTTCGTGCTATCAAAGATACATCATAATTACTATCATAATTTAATTTTCCGGTATGATAATTCATTGATTATAGACCAATTCTTATTTTTATTTGTTCATAAAATAGGAAACCATTGTTCTAAGCAACCATCAACTCTCGGCCATTCGAGTATTAATGAATGTGGGTGTGTTTTGTTAACGGATAAGAAACGACATGTGCCGGAGGAATAGTCTGATATCGCTCCACATCTGGGGCAACTCTGCTGTCGCTCTTAGATAGATTCTACGGAGTCTAATTCCAGCCTCTCGTGCTAACCGGACAATGCGTGGGAACGTTAGACGAGCGCTTTGAACAGTCGATCCTGCCTTTGCACCGCGGCATAAATATTCGCGATGAGATTAGCGCGTCTGTCCACGCGTGATACATCGCGCGCTTGTTCTGCACCGAAATGATATCAATCGTCAGTCATCCGCCTGGCTAATTACATTTGTCGATCGAAAACTTATACTCTCAAACGATATTATCGATATCTATCGGTTTTTAATTAATTAAAGTAATAAATTTCAAATATTTTACCTATGAAAAAAATATGTCTAATTTGAAGTTATTTAATTACAGTTCTCCAGCGTGCGCTTAAACGATTGCATTAAAAGATGATAGGTGTTTTTTAATCACGAATAAAAAAAATAAAATTTGCTACAATAGAAGGAAGAAAAGATATTATAGATTGTTAAGCAAACTCTATGCCATTCTCAATTTTTTTATAATCTTAACCAAGCACTGATGAGAAGATTGTTACTTTCTATCTTTTTGAACGCATCGCTATGGTCTTGACACATATTGTTTATGTCTATTGACGCGATAAATATTCAAGATGACATACAAATTTCTTTTTATGTCTTAAGGCGTTACTGAATTGCTCTGAATCATCTATGAGATGACTTGAAATTTTGTTGCTTGCATATCATGTTTGAAAAAATTATTTTAACATATAAGAACGAAAAAAAATTTTTAATGTTTTCATTATCAGTTGTTTTATCACAGATTGCAATTTTAATAGATATATCACGTTATGAATATATAAAAAGCATAATTTTTTATAATACATTTAATAGTATATATTGAAACAAAAAACGTTTTATATTAAATATTTTTGAATACTGCAATAGAATAAAATTAAAATATAAATTTAATTTTAATTGCAAAGCATATATATATTTCTAAAATATTTAATACGCGCGTGAAATATGTGCTTATAAAGAAAATCGCTGAAAATTAGTTTGAAAATCGTATCTGAACAAATCAATTCCACAAAACTCTCCGTGGGTGGTAGATGACGAGTGTAACGTGATTCCGCTACGAATACAACGTGCGTTTAACTAACACAAAAGTTTGTGGTGTATAAACCGGTTCATATAGCGATCAGGGGAAAGATCGGGCGATGTGTAACGGATGATTAAATCGGGCGTGAAGCCGATAGTAATGTAAGAGCCCTACGTGGAAAGCACCCATCAGCATGACTCTGAGCGCCGAGCCGTAACTCGAGAGCTTGAAACTGCAGCTATTTGACATAATCTCGTTGCAAAATAGACGTTACAGCATTCCAGTTAATCGATGACGATGCGTATACTCTTACACGCTGACCGCAGGATACGCTCTTCCATTCCGGTTGTGTTTCGTGTGTTACCGCGAAACATTAATCACTTTCATGCTAAATTTTGTATTGCACTTTTTAGACAAGCTTTTTATTTTTAGTTTTCGACAAAATTAAATAATTCTAGAATTGTCACATATACTTATTTATATGTGTAACAGTATATAAGTGATAAAAGTTTCCGTAGAGAAGTTTTTCTGAAACTTTTATTACACTCTCACGAATAATATTTTTCTATTTGTATAAATTCTTATTTTGCGTAATAATTAAATATGATAATATTTAATAATTTGTATGATTTACACAATGACGAAATTTTTTGCTCATACCTGCCGATACCGTTGAAGTCACCCGGTAGACAAGTATGTGGGCGATTTCGACGCCGGGGCAGAGGACGTATTCGTTGCGGAAAACATGAAAGAAAATGTCCGGCACAAAAGAGGGGAGAAATGACAGTGGCCAGTAGCCAATGGACCCTGATTTTTATGTGCCTTTTTATCCCCTCGAATGGGGGGTCACTCACCATTATGCCAAAGTCATTCAGAATCGTGAGAATCCGCTTCGTATCAAGCGGAATCGTCCCCTAAAATTCCAACCAGTGTAAAATAAATAGTTTACGCGAACTAAGAAAAATGCACCAAGTACCATGTGTTCTGGCAGAAGCTTACTAAATTCGATCATTTTCAAGATCTATTAGCATTTTTCTGAAACATCCCGTATATTGCATTAATAATGCCAATGAGATAATATTGTACAAAAACAAAAGGAACATAGATTTAATTTTTCTATCAATTATTATGTATATTTTTTTTATATTTGCTTCCATTATTTTATTTATACAAGTATTTTTTATAAAATAAGACACTGTACAAAAATTTAATTCAAATTACACCTATTAGAACCATTTAGCTTCATACACTATCTTACGCTAAAAGTGAAATATTTATATGCAAATATTTCCTATAGAAATATCTTGTTTTAACACCTCCAAAGTATAGCTGTAACTCATTTGTCTGCGAGACGACACAAGTGCTCGCTTGGAGATTTGCTCTTGCGTAGGTTTTTATTACTAAATTATTCAGCAAAGATCAATACGCATGTTAATATATTTTGTTTAGGCGTTTTATTCTCTATTGATATTCATAAATTATTACAATTCTGTAATCTTTAAAGAATAGAGTGAAATTATACGTCATATTAATATGTGATTAATATGTCAGAAAATATAAAAAGATTAAAAATAATATAAATTAAGGGAATTTTAGGTAACATGGATAATTTAAAGGAGATCTCAAAATTTATATATTATTTACAGAAATGTCGTAAAGTACAGAAATTATATGTCGTAAAATAAATTGCGTAAATTCGCATCGGTAAATCGCAATATGCAAATTGGTGATGAATTGAGTCAACCGTTGCTACGATAACGATAAAGCTTTCCTGTGATTAGAACAAAGGAGACAATCGTTGAAAGATAATGTGTAGCCTGGCTCAGTCTTCGTAGACAAAACGGAGCATCAGACGATATCTTTTCTAATTCGAGGTCAATAACTAGAAGAATGCATTTTGTAATGAAATGATTTATATCCCATGGAAGATTAAAGATGTCATGGAATATTCTGAACATATTGTATCACTTAAATCCGCTATCAAAAAATTACGTAAGACGTACTGCGAAGTTAACATGTATTATTTATTTATTTACATCAATTCGTATAAATCTGTTTACTTATGTGCATTGCAAACGATTAATAAAGATCGAAATGGCGATATCAGAAGTGAAATCGAGAGAAAAACAGAACATGCTTCGTTTTTTTGGCTTGTATCGTAAACTCACACCTACGTATCAATTTCGAAACATAATATATCGCGCAGCGCATGGTTTTCCAAAATTTAAACTTTACGCCGCAGAATATGTAAAACAGTCCCACCTACACACACGCAGTCGCGGAAGTCGAACGGATGATACGTAATTCTGCTTTAAGATATTGCAGCTTTTTCTTCTATCGCGGAAATAATTCTATCACGCGAAGACTTAAAACAGAATTTAGAATTGTAGATATTGCAGAAAGGAATGTTAATAAAGTGCAAAATGACGGATTAATATCAAGTCAGCCTTTGTCAGTATTTTGCATTGGACCGCAAAGTCATTACCTCGACATAGTTATAAATTCAGCTCTAATTCGCTTGATTGAATAACAGTGCATTTTCAACATTCCAGCGAATGACATCACGTTTTCGTGTAACTGACAATGAATCCAAACATGTTCACACAGATTGTCATTAATCTTCCGCTTGACATCTGATAGTATAAATGGCAGCGCTACGATGTAAAAGATAACATGAGCTATATTCTGCATCCGAAAGCAAACTTGGACGCACTTGTCTCTACGCGAATGCACTTGTCTCTACGTGATATAATATAAAACACGTTGGAAAGGAAAAGGCATTAGTGGTCGATGACATATTCGCGTTTAGCATTGCTAAAATGTGACATCATTTTAAAACGATATGTCAATCGTTAGTTAAATCAATCTTATAGATTGATATTTCTTAAATGAAAGAACATTTTTCATGTGCGTAATTACGAAAATTTAATACATAGAGCAAACTGTTCGGATGTTTATCAACTGTTTATTTTAGTATGCTATTATAGGCTTTATTAATGTAATGACATAGACTTCAAACAAGTGATATCACGTTTTAAATTAATTTATTACAAGTCCACAATAGACTTTTATTGGCTATCCTGTTACTTTGACGAGGACGCAATTTAACCAAAGTTAAATAAATACAATGATAAATTCTATCGATTAGCCTAGTTTGCGCTTTTAGTCTATAGAAAGTATGCGCGATGATTGCAGTAGTATCGGAAAAAAAATTTATTGAAACATTATTTAGATTTTATTTCTTTGTGAGCATGTTAAAATTGTGTAGAAAATTTGTGATATTATGTAAATTATGTAAACTCGAAGTCACGCATAATTTATTTAAAGAAATAGTCTCACAGACACATATCGATAAACGTGAAATAGAAAGCAGATAAACAGCTCACAATTGTCAATGACACGTTTGTCTTTAATAGCTGCAAACTGAGATCATCATTACGCCTACATTATCAACTAATATCACGTAAATCCAATAATGTATGCACTTGAAATTACGCAGGCTGATTTCACGATCATTATGTGTGTTTAATTACGATTTCTGGAATAATCTTAATAGTGTTAACTTTAATCTCAATTCTTGTAATAATTTCCAATAATTCTCTATTTATTTATTTTTTTTTTTTTTTTTTTTAAATACACTTTGTATATAATCGATAATTATAATGCTAAGAAACATTATTTTTTAGATTTTTATAAAATTCTTCGAATCACAAAAATTGATTTTTATGTTGAAGTAGCTTGAAATAAAAATGGTACTTGGATAAATATTTAAAATAATAAATCCAAGTTATTGAAAACGGATTAATAAAATCCATTTGCAGAAACTAGTTATGTCAACATGTGCTGTTTTACGATTCCATTAATATTTGCTTGTACTTAGAGCTATTTTTGTCGAAATACGAATCGCTCGTAAGTCTTGATTATTTTTAGAACTACATCGAGCGAGCAGAATCGACGTTTATGATTGCAGCCGAGAATAACGGTGCGTGGATTACCTCACGATCAAATACAAATTAGCTTCGGCGGGTTGACGTTGCTATTATCGTCTCGTCAGTTTGGTGACAATGTAGGCGCGATGATTGTCAATGACATCACGCAGTGCTGTCACCTATTACACGCGCGTATGATCCAATGTTGAAAGGAATCGCATTTAATCAAATGCATTCTTATTCAGTTTATGGATGTTCAATAAAAATTCCACGTCTACGTTGATGTCTGTTAAAAATAAAGTGCGAATTACTTATTACAATAGCTTCAAAAATGTTTGCTAAAATTTAATTTTAATGTTAAATTGTATTTGAATGTTATTTTGTTCTAAATATAACATGCAATAATTTTTAAAGTTAATTATAGTAAACCATAGATGATTTTTTTCCAAAACTTTTTTGTTGAATTCTGTTTTTGCATAAACCTTGTTTTTTTTTTGAAAGTTTTTATGTTTTTTTAACATTAAATGATTAAACGTCAATAAGATCAATATTCTTTCTCTTCCGTATGGTTCTTCCATGCGTGACACATACCATGCGTGTTAGGATGAAAGCAGGAAAGGCGGTCAATACTGGCCACTGACATGTTCATATTAAATGGCTTTGGAGTATGATGTCATATGTACACGCAGACGACTGTCTATACATATGTAACAAACCGCAGGCGTGGAATAATGGTTCTAAGGCGACTACAAACACTAATTTGCATCGCGCGTTGTGCGACGTTAATTTCTATTATGACTAGCAATAATATAAACAGACATATACATATATTTTTAAATCTCTTATTCTAATGATATTAAAATAAAACAAATTGACTGACTGACTCATCGATGCCTCATCAGCGCCCGGTGTCCTTCCTCAGCATTTTTCTCCTCTCAGTTTTTGCAATCCTTCAAGGCAGTCGCACGCGTTCGCAACGCAAATTCGAAAGTTACGTGATATTTTAAATGGCACTACTAACGCGTACTTTGTCATATTTATAAATAATATCATTGTATATATATATGTATATATTGTATATATATATGTATATATATTAAATATATTGTTTAATTTTGTGAAGTTTTTCGTGGAATTTCGATTTGGGAGTCTCTGTAACGCGCAGAGCACGAGACTCCAGCTGGTAAAAGTATGCGTGGGCGATATCCCGTGAATGATAGCTTGAAGATTACCGACTAGGAGTATGAATGAAAGGCTTCGGTCAATTCGATGAATGATCCTTCAATTAATTATATACGTATTATGGTTTGGAGCATACTGTTTCGCAGCTGCGGAGCCGATGGCCTGTGATTTTATCGTTGCATTCCGCAGCATTACGTCAGCTTAAATTCTAGCAGTACATTTATTTATTACTCGCTCAACGTAATAAATAGATGTCGTGACGTAATAATAAACAAATATAGTGAGCAAATATAAATAAACAAATAACCAATGAATAAATTTGTCACGTATACTCGTGAAGAGAAATTACGATTATCTACGGAACGAAAATTCTATGTTGTATTATTGCGCGCTCGTCATCTGAATTATCGCACGGTTTTTTGCGACGGCGGATTTTATTTTCGTAGTATATCCGCCACATGAAGTTCATAAGAAGTACGCGTTTGAAGCGTAATCTCTCGATTCTCGCGTAATCTCGGGCGACGATAGTTAACGCATGTCGACACTAATTCTGGTTAACTCTCTCGCTGATATTACTTTCGCTGTCCGCAAACATTTATTTCGCTGCGGATAAACGCTTCATTGCGAGCGATAAACGCGCGATAATGCGATTCCCCGAAGCCATCGCGAGGCGGATGCTGCGCGGAACAAGAACGCTTGTAATAACTCGCGCTCGAGACCCGTTCGCATGATCTCTTCGCCCCTAAACGCCGCGGAATTATTATATTTTAATTCTGTCAATACCGTGCGCGCGCCCTCGATCTTTCTCGTTTTCCGCGAAATGGGCTCTCAATGTTAACGTGTCCAATGTTATCCAGGGGCACGTAAATTAGACGTTCCGTGAATATGGTTTTAGCTCGTAAGTGACCACGTGATACACAGTATGACAAATGACACGCTTGGCCCCCGCATCGTTGTCATTTCGAAAAGCACAAATTCTATATTTCATCAATTAATAAAGGTGTAATATAAGCGAAGTGTAATAGAAAAGCGTTTAAAAAATATTTTTACTTAATAATTTTGATTTATTTTATAGGGATATGATTGCCATCTTCTCATCGTAATAACATAAATATTCCTCGCAAATATACCCATAAATTTGCCGCCATCGCGTAAGAAATTAAATAGGTCCGCCGGTTGTCAGCCGGCGGCGATAAACTCCGCGCGCGGTTCATTAAATTTGTGGGTCCCTGTTTAATTTTTTTCTTCTTCTTTTTCCTTCATGCACGCATACCGAGAAATCGCAGCGAACACACGATGCCAGACGAGCAAGTGGAGTGAGAGAAGTTTGCGCGCGAGCACGTGCGATTGGAGTATAGCGGGTTATCGGAACAACCATAAACGGCCTATCCTCCTTCACCCTCGATCTCCCAGCTCTCTTTTATCAGCGATTGTCACGCTGAACTGTTTCATTCACGTTTGTAATAAATAACTTTGGAGCGTGATGTCACTCGGTAAACGCACCGCCTGGACCTTATCTCGTGAAATCATATTAATAGATGATTCTGTAATACTGAATTAATGGACAATTGAATCTTTTACTTATTATTCTTTTTTCAAACCGTAGCACATAACAAAATATAAGATAAGAACATAACGAGATCGTACAATATTGTAATAATTTAAGTAAAACCAAAAATCATAATTAATATCAAAAATCATGCAAATTTTATTCACTTGCAAATTATTGTCTAATAATAATAATTGAGTACTTTTTGAAGCAAAATCTTAAGCAGGATTCGCACTACTGAATTAGCATGCTGCAACCGCAATAATATTATAATAATCAACTTTATATTTTGACTAAACAAATTAAATCAAAAATATTATAATGAATAACAAAGCCGAATTAGCGATCGGTCGCTAATTCGATTGGACGAATCTTATCCGTCACAGGCGATCTATGTGGAACACTGAGGGGTGGATGTAATAATCTCTTACGAAACAAGTAACCTCGATACACGCTATCAGCGGCGAAGTTGCGAGAGTTCAAAGGGCATAAGTAACGGTACTTCTTTTTTTTTTTATCGAGTGCGAAAGAATCTGGAACCGATCGTAACTTTTGTATCGGTCGGGAATACGTCAATCGTTCCTTCTTCTCGAAAGAGGAATGGTTTCCCTCAGGAATAATCAGTTTATACACAGCCGGGAAATCTATTTTTGTAGGAATCATGCGCACTGCCCGGGGAAAGCTTTAACACTTTCATGGGTAGGTGACCTGGAACATTTAAAATAGTATCGTTCTTGTCTGGAAAGCCGATAGATTTTTCGAATACCGCTCCAGAATCCTCGATTTTAATTCCAATAACAAATTTATAAATCAAGTTTTTCGATTAATTAGTTCAAATTTTGCTTTTATAGAAATGTCGCGAGATACTTATAGCTTTGAAATTGTAACACACTATTTAAATCAACTTTATAAATAGCATTGCATAACTGTATGTCCCAAGAGAATTGTTCTCTTCATTGCACAAAAAGTTAAATTTCATAATTCATACGATAAATTATATACATATTCCGAAAAAATGATTTGCGTTATAAAAATTATAATTATAAATATACATATATAATGATTCTATAAAACAGAGATTGAAAAACTGTGATAGAAATAAATTCTTTTATAAGAATATGATATGACTTAATTTTAACATATCAAGAATCCGAACTAAACTGATCAAAAGAAATATGTGATAACGTGTCAGACAAGACAGCTCAATTTACTGAAAGAGAAAAATGAGGAATTTGGACATTGTCCGAGTTCTCATTAATAAAATTACTCCAACTCGTGTCAAATTATCTCTCGCTGTATCTCTGGCTTAACAAATTGCCTCACGCCTACCAATCTCGAAAACAACATTGCTCATCTCTACGACGGTTGTCATTCGTGAGAAAAAAAAACGCGTTGTGTCACGCTCTCGTGCTCCGCGCGAACGATTAACTTCTCAACGAGTCGAATTCGAGAATTCTTCTCGCGGCGTCCGGATATCGATTACGGGCCCCAAAAATAGAGTTGCTGCATATCCGTTTCTATTTCCGCGACGGTCGATATATCCAGTGACGATATAACCGTAGCGTACTACGCGAGATATTTTTCTCCCTCACGTGTCGTCGATAAATTAAGCTGAGAAGAAGATCGGCCAACGACAAAGCTGCATTTCGCCGCATTAAAAAAAAACGAGATCAGATCTTAGGAGAAATTATGGGAGAAATATAGATCGTAACTTGTAATATAATCACGCTCGTAAAAAGAAATGTTTATATGCTTTTTTTTTTTTTTTTGTTAACGTTATCAATGTTTTCTAATATCTCTAAAATAGCTTTTAACATCTTCAACATTTTCTAAAATATCTCATATAATTACAGAATCAGATCAATTATGATACCAAGATAAAATTCATTAGTTTATTGAAATTCTTAATTTTAATAATTGAAGATTTATGACATTTCCGACATAGTGAAAGAGTATTAAATTAAAAAGACATCGATCGACATCGACTTGCCGACGCGACTAATCATCCCGTGGCCCTGAATCCGATCGTAGGCTTGATAAATTATTGCACTTTCGAAATCGCTTTAGGGTCGTCGGTCAGCGACGAAGGCACTGCGTGGCGCCGGAGTTAGGAGGGTACGCTAAACTTGACACTTGACCCGCAATAGAAATGCGTATACGATTGATTAAAATTTGATGAAAACGCTAATGCGTGAGCCCGCCGCGTGCTATTGATTTACGCAAGACGAGAAACCTTGCTCTTCATCCACGGATCGACGATACCGTGATCTATTTTAACATCTGATGTCATAAATGGAAGATAAACACCAATTGCGATTGCCGAGTCGAGCACTTACATCGCTACAATTTAATGCTCAATACTAACAAAACTTAATTTCCTCAATTCTCGTTAATCTTTTCATAGTTCTAGCTTTTCATAGAAGCGACGCGATATTTAATTATCTCGAATTATTTTTAACGCTGAAAAGAACGTTCGGCTAATCTTTATTTACATTTAGAAGCAGTTCTCAGAGATATAGTTTGTCTATACTTAGTTTCTAAATTTTTTAAAATACTTGGATCACGCCAATTTCGGTTTCGAATTATCGCTTGGAAAGTCAAGCGAGATGAACCTTTCACAATAAGGTCTACTTTTCACACGCGACTAATATAGTTAACCTTTTAAATATATTTACAACGTTCCGTCGCGTGGCTAAATTACGAGCTTTCACGCTGTCATCAATAGTTCACAAAAGAGAGAAGAGAGTCACAAAAAATTTTACGCCACAGCGCATACATTGCATAGTATTCGTTAACCCCCGGAGATCATAAATCATTGACAGCTCCCATCTCCCGTGTTATGCTGCAAACTCATCACACGTTCTCGTTTATTCAATTTTTTGCCGTTATTTTCAATATAAAGCTCGTATATACATATAATAGTTTGATATACTGCAGTTTGAAAGGAAAACAAGTTGTACACGAAAAGAGAACTGTAACAACACAACTAAATCCTTTGTCTGAAATTTGGCGCTTTACAAAGTTGGCACATTATAAGGATATAAAAATTTTTTTTTCTAAATTCTATAAGTTTATTCTTTTTGTAAATGCTACAAAATCTTCTTGCAAAACGAGAATGATGTTTCCAACTTTTTTAAGACAAACAGATTTAATTCTTTCTTTAAATTGATGATACGATTATGATTTAATTTTGCTGACCATTTGATTGTAATTAATTATACTAATTAACTATTCAAGAGCGTATAAAAAAATCACTCGTATCACTTTACATATCCTCGCATAACATTCCAAGTTGAGCAACACCATCGAACCGCTTGAGGAAAAAATACTGTAACATAAATATTACGTAAGTCTTATTGCACAACGTAATTAAACGCAGCATGGTTTTTTGGAGTATAAAAAGGCTCGATATATATAAATAAAAAAATTAAAAAAGAAGGACGCTGCGTCCCGCGGCGGCGTCCGTTCAAGTCCTTCGACGAAATTCCTCTTCTTATCGAGAACTGAAACCGGTATACTTTTGATGAGCCCAGATTTCGACGTTACAAAGATTATCTTTGTGCTCATTTATATGAATAAAAATTCGAGATTTAAGTGCACTTTATGTGATATTTTCAACAAAAGCGTAATATAAATTACAGATTACAAAATGGACAAAAAAACTTGTAAAATTTATTGGTAAAAAAAGTAGCATAGATAGAATTTCATTACTTTTACTCATTTTGCACATATTTTGCTACAAAACATTTTTTTTTTATTTTTGCTGTGAAAATTGAATTCAGCGAAATTATATCAAGTTTAACATTGCTCGTAATGAAGTTCCTCGCATGTGTCCTCTCAAAGTATTCCGGGCAGATTCCAGTTCATTTTCAAGGATCGCGCAAGATAATACCATTTGCGCGGTATCGGTAGTGAGATCAGCGCTCGCGGCTTAACCATTTCTCGATACTCGCACAGGGATGTTCGATCGATCCTTCAAGGATGCTATGGAGAATCTCTGGTTCATCTCGTTTAACCGCAAAGGGGTCGACGCATGGGTGCCTACAATGATTTTTTCGCATATGATGACGGTGCAAATATTTTTCGCTGAAGTATATGACGGAACACATGACACGAAAAATTTGTTGAGGAACAACTCTTAATTATATTTTTGTTACTATATAATTATTCTTCGTCCGAATACAGCCTTGAATTTTTGTTCCTGTGAATTAAGAGAATATATTCAATTTATTTCATTTTTTATGCACAATCTCTATTTTACAAAATATATATTTATTTGCATATTTTCTTTATTTTTCAATTCTAATAAAAAATGTTTTATAAACTTTTGTCGACAATTTTAATCTATATAAGTATTATGCTTCTTCACAGCGCTTGAGATTTTAAAATAAATAAATAATTGATACTCTGAAAAAATAGCTTATAGATCATTTTCTCTAATCTTCTAAACACTGTCGTCATTAGTTTCTCGACATCAAAATACGCAGTTCTCGCGGTCGACTAATAGGTGTCGATTAAGTCCCTTATTGCAGGCGCCCATGCACTCGCACACGGCGACACGTGAGTCCTTTATGGAGGTCAACACATACACCAACCGGCACTGGTACTTCGGCGAACGAAACGCATGATTACGACCATAAGCTGACCTAAGTCCGCAGATACGTGTCGATGATCCTCTAGGAAAGTCCGACAGTACAACAGACCTGACAAGCGAGGAAATCTAATACGAAAATAATCGCGCAGAATGATACCACAGCCGCCCGATATCAAAGTCTTTTGTCATAGTAAGCTCGAATATTTCATTCGAATTATTTTAATAAACGAGTATACATTCTGGAATTTTACATAGCGTTTTAATACGTATACTATTGATATGACAATCTCTCTCAATCGCTCTTTTGTTCTACGCTTTTTCTTCGCATTCAGGAAATGCAAGAAAGCGCAGTTGAAAGGAAGACGATCCAATATTTCTCCGTAAATTGATTTTCGCTGAACGGCGCCGTCTTAAGTTCTTAAATATTTCCGCGCGCGACAGCCTTTACTCGAAGCGACGATCCGGGACACGTCGAGAGAAAGAAAGGAGGACCGGGGCCAAAAAGGCAACACAGAGATCGATGCGAAAAGAAAAAATGAAGAGCACGACGAGCGAGGGAGAGAAGGAGCGACTCGAAACGGTGAGAAAGACGTCGCGATGCGCGTATCTTCTTGCGAACGGCGACGTCATCCGGTCGGGGGACGCTTAATATTACTGCACGTTTATGCAGATTCCGAGGAGCCGTCTCTTGCCTCTTGTTCAGGATCTCTCGTCGCGATCCTCGTATCGGTATAGCGTAAGCTGTCGAGACCGAAGAGCGTCCACCTCCTCACTCTTCGATACAATCGGTGAAGTGGCATTTATTAATGGCATCTTGCATTTATCATGAAAAGCGAACAAAATGTGTGGATTAGCGATGCAAGAAATCGATTGCAATAATATTATAAATCTATTATTAACTTATTTATTATTATTATATAATATATTATAAATGTTTGATCACAATTTAAATAATTTAAAATTTTTAATAAATTTATAATAATATTACCGCTAATACGAATTATTTTAAAAATGTCATTACGACACTTTAATGTGTCCTACATTTTTATATAAAATAAATTATATAAAATAAATTATTAACTCTCCGATCTAAATGTTAGAAATCAAAATTTATAATTTGTAAATATAAATGAAGATTATTTCGCAGATTTACAAAAATCTGCCTTGATATCAGTATTGCAAATGTAATATAGATAAATTGAATTCCAGGGATTATTTTCCTGCGATTATATTGGCGCGTTCCTTTTTTATACTCGTGCCAATTAAAGTGTAAATTATAAATCATGTCCCTCTCACAGATCTAGATAGCAGCTTGAAATGGGTGCAATTAAAAATCAAGTAAGAGCGTATATTGAATCCCCGTGCATTATCTCGCGTACAATTAACGCGGCGCAACTCGCGGCGAGAAAGTTTGGCGTTGTCGATATCACGGGGATATCGCGGCCGCACCGCAAAATGAACCGGTCGAACCGAGCCGGGTACAGTAGACGGGTTGCTTAAAGCGACCAGGTGAGATGGCTATATCGATTCGTCTCGCCCAAGTATTACGCGGTTAAATGCGGCCGTAATTTAACGTCGGACTCCGTCGCGCCACGATTTCATCTTGCATTTTGTTTTAATTATATCGATCTGCATTTTTACCTCATGAATACACGATGAAGGACACTTCGTATGCGACAATTTGACCTGTGCAATAAATTAGCGACGTGCGTTTGGTGATAAAAATTAATCTTCGTGGCGTGGAATAATAATTCAATATAATTTAGTTCTCGTATTTCGATTTCCGTTACAAATGTACTGCGATCTCTCTAAATCTCAATATTCATTAAATATCAATCTTTGCAGTAGAAGATATAAAAAAGTTGAAAATCTTAAAATGATATTCCGGATGCACATTCTCGATACTTAATTTTTTTTTTTTATTATTTAGTTGTTATATTTTTAATACATTTTGATTGATAAATTGAAAAAAAGTATCACATGCCACCACTTTCTCTTTCTGTAAAAGGCTTTTGCGGAAGAGACATTAATAGCGCGTATTTTCTAATACACCACTTTACTCGTCCTGTTTGAATACACCTGTTGATCCTGCTGAACACGAACCGGTTAGCGTGCAGACCATTTTGCGGCAAAGCAAAGATTCGAAGCGTGCATTATCGTGTGCGTTATCATAGCGCTAAGCGCAATTGCAAAGGTGTCACGTTAGTCTCTGTGGTGGCGGTCCACGACTAATCGAGTATGGTATCAAGACGCACGTAGTCCTGAATAAACGGTTTTATCGTCACAAGTACTTCCTGGTTGCTATGAAAACTCATTTGAAGACGTCGAGGTCAATCCATTAATATTTTTAATTTAAGAAAAATGTGTATAGACATAAAATACTGAAGCAAAATTTTAATATTATCAAGAAGTTAGAGAGTTATTATTTTTATCTATATTTATATGTCCACAAAAAAAAGCTGCTACAGTTCTTAAAAAAACTTATTTAATTCCTAATTTTCAAAATAGTTTCTTCGAACAGAAAAAGCATTGATTGCTAAACAAATCAATGTTCTACATTAGCTGTGAGATTAAACTTCGATGTAACAGGAGAACGCATATCGTAATGGTATAAATTTGGAATCGGGGTTCACGAACCTTCAGGCGAGCCTAAATATTTGGAACGTCGGCACGCGTAAACGTCCGCTATTCAACGAAAACGGTTTAGCTTCGTGAGGCCGCACTTAAACTCTTTCGAGCACGTGTACACCACCGAGAGCAAGAGGCACCGTGTACTTACATTACGTGTACTTACTTACGTTTGCCAGGTCTGGTCTTCAACGAGGCGATTGCGCCACACGGTGTTTTTAAACGAAATTATATGCGCCCAGAGAGTTTCGTAGTTCTTTATCGAGCATGTATATTTGGACGATGAGCAATTTTCGGTAAATCATCAAGAGACCTAGATTTACTTTGATTTATTGATACTGAATTGATGAAGTTAACACTGAAATAGTGCAAAATAATTCATAAACTAAAACAAATTTATTTCAAAAACATATTTTTCGTGAAAATAGATCATTCCTAAAGAGTTTGAGATAAAAAAAGTTCTGTAATAAAAAAGAAAGATATCAGAAGAACTCGAATCAGAGAAGATCTTCAGTACTCTGACACTAGCCAGAACTATGACATCACATTCTAATTTGAAGAATCAGAATTAAATAAATACTATCTTGCGCAGCCTTAATTTAACTCTGCTATCTAATCTAAATTAAGTCACTTCTGATTATTGCCCAGTTTATTGTAAAGAATTATTTTTAATAAGAAAAAGTAATTATATGGGAAACCATAGCTTGCGATATGATTTTAAGCTACAAAGTAAAACGCTCATCAGTTATTTATAATTAAGAAAATATTAGTCTCTCAATATTTTTTTATAATAGAAGAATCAGATATATCAAATAATTTGTGAATTAAAAGTTTTATTCAAATGTAAAAAAGTGATTATTATTATTACAGTTAGATTCATCTGTATGTTTTACTAATTGTGAGATTTCACAAGCTATTTCGCAAAATCAGAGTATCTTGAAAGACGAAGATCTACTTCCTCGACGAGGCGTTCGCATAAACGAAGCATAATTCTCGGCGGATCGCCCTCTCACGCGTGTAATCGCGGAATTATGTCACGACATAACTACGCGATTCCTCGACGGAGCTGGTTACGTCATGTCGCCGATGCGTGGAAACAGGGAGAGACGTCGCCGTCTGCGTTACATATTTGGTAGGATATTATGCGACGAGGTCGAACGATTGAATACACACGATGCATCTGCAACATGTAAGCGAAGGAGAAACCGATCATTATTTTTGCAGAAAGTTGACGAAGTTTGCGCGTGAAAAGAAAAAGAAATATTAATGAATGACTTTTTTACACGTCTAATAGTTGAATTGCTCGATTAAAAAGGACTTTGTCAACAAATTTTTATTGTTTTAACTTATTTTGATATTTTATATCTGTTTTGCTGAATATATGCTGATTATATGTAAGAAACGCGTTTCTTTTTTGATGAAAAGAGGAGAAGAGATCAAGCCGCGCGAATAAATCTTGTGAGAGAAGAAGATGCGGAATCAACTTACACACGCGCGTTTGCTGAGATTGCTAGAAGGAACTGCGTTGAACGATCCCACGCGTCTAAGTTAATTGCCCGAATTACACTGACGACGCAATATTGATATTAGGGGATAATGCGCGCACGTGGACAGCTTCGTTAAGTGGCGGTGCCATAAATTTAGATAGTTTATCTATCTATATATCTATATATCTATATATCTATCGATATATTCAATTTATCTTTTACAATTGGTAAAAATTCAATGATCCAAAATATGTTAGGAATAAAAAATTAAATTCTTAATTTAAATTGCCTTATATTCAAACATATATTTCTTAATTTCTTGGAAAGAAGTAACATGTTTAATTATCTCAATATTCGCAATGTTTAATTATCTCAATATATTATCGTATTCAGAATTTCTTCAACTTCATTTGATAATTTCTTGCGCTGCATTTTTAAATTATTATGTAAATTAACGATGTAAAATACAATAATGACACATTGAAATATTTTTTATTAAGAATTTTGTATAGGTGTAAAAACGTTTTATTACGCAAGAAAACAATAGTAATATAAATGTCATATATGTTGCTTATCAACCTGCATTATATTTAGTTTAGGAGTATGATAAATTTAATGATGAGAAACTTGCAGTTGTCAGTAATGGGAAAAAATTACTTTTAAGACTGTTCTACCACGATATAGAGCTTCATGGAAGAGATCTTCTCTTCCACGATATTTAAGTAGAACGACGTCGTCCTTCACAGTAACATAATGACGACATTGAGATTATGCACCGGCGGTTATATCATTGAATAAGTAATAGCCTCAGGATGCGACCGAGCTTAAAAAGTTTCTCAAATCATGTTTATTATATCACACGAATTTTTTTTATTGTATGAACTTCTCAGAATATAAAATCAATTACGCCACTTGAAGAAAGGAAAAGATCGCTCGTTATCTCCGCCGCGCATCGTGTTCTGCGACGAAAAATAAGACGTCACAAACGGCAGAGCAAAAATCAGACACGTGCAGAGAGATCGCGGATAAGCAAAGAAAGGGGCGAGGGAAAAGAAGAACGAGAAACGATGCCCGGACGGGTACACGATGTTGCGAAGGTTCCTTGGAAGCCCGGTCGATCCTGGAGTGCGTCGTTGACACAAGCAGAACTTTCATCTACAAGGCAAATGTGTGGAAGCACGATTCCGTTTTCGTCCTCTTCCACGTTATTCAAATAGAGCGCGGCCTTCGTAATGCACTGGCGTAGTCGCCAGATTATCACATAACAATATTAATTTAGAAATTTAGAAATTAATCCACGTCGTTAAAAGATTTGTCAATATTTGTTAATACATGACAAAGCTTTTTGGAAAAGAAATGCAATTTACACAATAAATTATACATTAAATAATTTTTCCAATTAAAAATTAATATTAATTTGTGTTAAATGAAATTATTTTAAAGCATTGAAAGCATTGAATCACATAATTGTTTTTGTCGAAATGGCTATAAAGTAATAGCTAACGCTATATATTTTTTAAGATTATTAAAATAATTTCAAAAACAGAATTATTTTATTCATTAATTATAATAAATATCGTAAGCTTTATAACGTTTAAAATCTCAAAGAAGAGTCCAAATTGCGAACAACAATCTGAAAATTAAATTTTAATTCTAATGTTTATTTTTATTTTTATCAAAATAAGAAAAATGTGAAGATACAACAAATGTTTTTAATAGTAATTATTATTGTGCATCTCGATTTATAGATTTTGCTTAGAGACTTACGCCACTGGTTGTGCAATCAATGCGCTCTTCCTCTTCAGCAGTCCCTGTGTTCCTGATTCCGATTTTTTAACGATATAATAAAATCTTTTTTAATCAATTTTTATCACGACCCTCACAACGAGATCCGTTGTCGCAGATATTTTATTCCCATTCTGGACAAACGCGATTTATCAAGTTACGTAATACACGTTTTCTGTTGGTACGCAGCGTATTTCCCAATTACCGCTGCGACGCTCGTCGTTAACAAAGTGCTGTTGTCGAACATGAAATTAGAAATATTAAACTCCACAAAAACCTTTTCGAAAACTTATTTTCCGACGTTATTTGTTTTCAGAATAAATAGTATTTCATAAATCCCAACTCGCTTCGATCGTGGCTTATGCGCTAAACCGCTTATTGAAATCCAAGTTTAAGTCGGTTGTTTAAGCTTTTGTCTACATATCGAGTTTTTTTACAAATAATTTCCTAACAAGTCTTCGCTCGCAATGTGTTTCAGATTTGCAGAGACTCGTACAAATGCAATTGTACCGGAGTGAAAGGGCAACAAGGATTCCCTGGGATACCAGGGCCTCAAGGAACAGAAGGACTTCCAGGTGAGATTGGACCCGATGGACCTCCCGGACCTAAAGGCGAAAAGGGAGCGGGAGGGGAAATTGGAGGTACCGGAGAGAAGGGCTACCGAGTGAGTAAATTTATTTTATATTACTAGATCTCTCTCGTGACGCTCTTTCCGCGATTTTCTGTCTGCGAGAGAAACTTATTAAAAATAATTATTAACGTTATACAAAATAATTTTTAACATTTTAATGCAAAGTACAAACGCAAGACATTTACAATTGCGTTTGAACGCAAAAATATTGTATTGATAATTTTGCGAAAATTATTTTTCTTTCCGCTTCTCCTTCTAGTGCAATAATTCTATCCATTTATTTTACACATATGCATATGCGATTGCCAATTAGAACAGTAATTAGTTTCTATACATGCAGTTGTTCAGATTTTAATTAAAAATTCGTAATACAACATGAATTTACTTATGGACGCGATAACCATTATTATTTTAATAAAATAATAATCAATTTAGAGGGTAAACATTCACGTGAATTTGCGCGAAAAAGATTCTCGTTTAAAAGAATCAGTTGTCAGAAATTATGCGCTGAAAAATTGTCCAAGCTTAGAAATTTTATTTTGCCATGTTGATTAAGGATTAATAGAGGTTAAATGTAAAAAATATATTGTAATGCAATTACACGGGCAAACTCTGCGTTTTAATTATAATAATTCTCCATTGCCGTATTAAATTCAATATATAACGACTACTCACGCGATTCTAAACGACTATCATTACTACATAAACCCGCTATTAAGAAAACACACAAAGTGGATTATTACTATAAAAAACTGCGAAATTACCCCTGCTATTAATTTCTTCTGTCATTATTAATCCCCAATACAAGTCTTTTGTATTTGAAATTGTAAAATATTTTCACCAATTAAGTTTTTATTTGTCAAAAAAAATGTTGAATCTCTTATAAAATGATAATAAATTCATTAAAGTAAAAATTGCTAAATTTTGTGCATAGTTATTATTTTTAAAATAACTACAATTTTTTTATTTTTTTATAGATAAAAAGTAAATTAATTAGGTCATATATTACGTGCTTTCGTAAAGTTTATAAAAGCGTTTGCCTAAAACTGACTTATTCCGCCGAAATGTTCTCTTATTCCACTCCACTCGAGAATCACAAATGCTAAATGACTTAAATCGCGACTCGTGAACTGGAACGGCAATACGGAATGCTTTCAAAACTACGTGTGCGACCATTAAAGAGATGAAAAAAAGTATCTTCATAATTGGGTCGCGGAGAGCGAAAGGATTAAAAAACGTTGATGGGAACGACAGACGTATATTCGTCGTATTCTTGATTCCCCATTCGAACGCGATTGTTCGCCACGGCATGTGCTCCGGGATGGGATGGGAAGAAAAAAAACGGAAAGAAACGCCGTGGCGTCACCGACCAGAAACAGAACGCTTCCAAATGCGGAGGAAGAGGGAAGATCGCGAACGCGAGAGAGAATTACGGGCGGACGGACACCCACGATGCCCGCCCTCACTACCGAGAGCTGTTACACAAAGTCGCTACGAATCCGCTGTCTTTCGCAATTTGTCGGCCGGCATCGATGTGCGACACCGTGCGATATGATACGGGACCGGAGATAGACGGGAACCGCTTCAACTGAACATGTCACGCAGCCGATTGTACTCCTTGCAGTAAATTCGAAAATATGCGGTTTATCTCGAAAACACTCGCGCAAATGTGGCAGACTTATCCCTTTGCCAATTTAATCCGCATTTAATCGCAAATTATTACAAAATATCAGAAATATTATAAATTACCAGAAAAAATATGTAATAAATGACCGCTTTGTAATAATCGCGTAATTTTGCAATAAAATTTTTAACTTTAAGCTAATTTCCAAATGAACTAAAAATTCAACGCTTAACTTAGATTTTTATTAATATAAAATTATCATTTATTTCAAGGCAGAGAGTTTCAGATTCTGTTCGAAAATTATGAATATAAAAAGAAATCTAAATCATAGATGCATTAATGAACTTTTTCTTTATTTCTTTTTATTAGAAACTAGGCAATGTGCGTCACAGTTGTATAATGGTTTGAAATATAAATCAATTTGTTTTTATTTTATTTTTCGTTTAAATTTCCTTCTACATTCTTTATTTTCAGTTTTTATTTTTTAATTTTTAATCTCTCAATCAATCGTTTCTAAGCTGTCAATACCGAGCTCAGCATTGGAATTTCCATATAAAATTTAACGTACGATTGACAATCAATCAGTATTATAATATTTACGATACTACTAGATTCTCGATTCTTGTTTTTTAGCATTGGATGTAACATTATAATATATTATTTTAACAAAGAATTTTATTTTTCACAAACTTTATTATTTTTTATAGTTTTTAAAGTAAAAAAATTTTCCTGAAAAACTTGTAAATAGGTGATTATTTAATTAAAAAGGATTTTCTCTCAAGTTACGCAAAAAATAAAAATATTTAGGAGAATTATTAATTAGTATTATGCATTACAAAAACAGATGGATAAAGCAGACTTCATTAATCACAATTGCAAAATCTTACATTTTATTAGGATAATAAAATTACATCGCGGCAGAAATCTATTATTATCGCGTTGACGCATGATGTGTAAAGCAATTTAACGTCGCAATTATCGAAATATCTCGAATAAATAAAACATTGCACGACAACAATAACAAAAGTGTTGGTGTTCGCACGAACGTGGTCGCATCGACACATCTTGCGCTTATTAATTGCACGAGGGCGCAAATTATTCATTCGCGTGCGGACTGCAAAATAGGACGGCTTCAATCTTCGTAACTGAAACTTTGAATTAAATTCTCCACATGACGATTATAATTTGACAGTTTACACGTGCATACATATCTTTTATAATTACTTATATGTCCATTTGATTTTAGTGATTAATTGTGATAAATGCAGTACACAACACATGTTCCAGAAATAAACAAACTGCTTAAGGAGAACCAATTTTAACTGAAATGCCAAGATGTTCAATATTAAAATTCAATGGGCTATCAAGAAATGTTATTACAAATTATTATCCATATTAGCTTAATTTTAATAATACACTATTTTGTTATTAAAATACTTTTTGTAGTATGTCAAGTTCTATTTTTGTCATTATTATTCTATCTTCTGGAAACTATTTCTTAATCACCTCTCAAAATTCTTGATCAAAAGATATCTTTACAAAGAACCGCTAACACTGGATCCTCTAACGTGATTTATTTACTCGTGGGCGTACATGGCTCGCGATCGTTTAACTGGAACCGAAGAAGTTCCAAGAGATATAATGTCGATAACCGGAAGTGGCTTGTTACTTTCTTGGTACATCAAACAGTCCACTTTCCACCCGTTCTGAAAACTTTCGATCGAAGCGAGCAGGAAGTGCCTTCTTCGCCATAAATTCATTACACAAGAACGAAAATTCTGGTTATCTCTCTATAGGCGTTGCCACGTGTGCCGCAATTCGCCAATTACAACGACGTGTCACACGGTCTCATTTGCGGTATGCGTTGCTCGCTAATTGTGTTGCATCGATCGTTCGACCGCGATGCGTGCCGACAATATCTTCGGCCAGCGCATGTGATTAAAGTATCCGTAAAGAAATGCGGGAAGGTTCCAAATATGAAAATCTCATTCTCGTTTAATTTCAAAAAGCTTTACTCGAACAAACCTCTAATTTGAAGATTATTTGCAACAAAAAAATTAGAAAATAAAGTATTTATTCAGAAAAAAAGAAAAAAAAGTGTAAGAGTAATGTATAACATTTACATACATTTCTCGCGATAAGAACTTATAAGATGCAACGATAGGGAAGTCAAAGGCCGCGCGAAATCCGCAACTTTCAAATGAGATGAGTCTTTAATTTGTGAGATTCACATTGTAGATACGATTTCTTATTTAAATTGGATTTTGCAAACTGTAGACTTGTCCGATTTCCGCGCAGAAGTTTTCAATTCGAACACATAGATAGAAATCAATGGAAGCAATAGGAATCAGGTCGCCGAGGAGGAGACGAGTCCGCAAAAGGAAAAAGCGCAAGGAGCGGGCTTATCGCCTGGCAATGCGAGTAGCCGTTTAAAAGGCACGAGGCATGACGAATTACGCATTCTGTCGCTATAATGAACAGCCGTCGATTCGGGAACGCATTCACTCCTTCTTCTTCCTTTTCTTCTTCTTCCCACCGCAGCAAATCTTCTGGCTGCTTCCTCGCTTTTCTTTTTTTCACGCCTCGCTGTGTATGTATACACCGCGCGGATTACATCAAGCATACCTCTCGCCTCTGGAAGGAAAGATGACGTCACGGCCCTTTCTGACCGGCCAAAGAGAAGCGCAGCCGCGTGCACCGTACAATCATCTTTCGTACCGCGGCCACGACTCGCCACTGTCGAGATGATTTACGAGGTCTTCACGGATTTTTGTTAAAAAGGAAGACCCGTTCTCCCTTGGCATTTTTAAATTTATCGGATCTCCCGAGATTTTTAATGCCGTCGCCTACACCGGGATGTACTTCTCGTCTTAAGCCACTTTGTCGCGGAACGAGGACATTGATGGACTCGGGGATTAGACGGAATCCCTGTAGGTTTAAAGAGATTGCAGTTCGAGATCGTACGTGCAATCGAGGAGTTTCGGGAGAGAGTTTCTTCACAACGACCGGCGATTGTATCTTATTGTTAGCCCTAAAACTCGACGACCTCGGAAGAAGTTAAATTTATATCACAACAAAAATTATAAAGACGATTAGAGAGTGTAGAAGAATATAATTTTTACTTTATCTACAAATTTTCAGAGAATCTGAAGAATCGAGTTCATCTTGGAAAAGATTCAAATCTTTGTTTTTATATTTGCTCAACATAAAATATTTTGCACAGATTCAACTTCAAATGTTTCTAAAATAAAATAAATATTATAATAATATAAACTTGATTCTTTTCAGAAATGTTTCAATGATACAAAAAAATTTGTTTTTAGTACTTATAAAAATTACAAATTTCATTGAAATAGAAGAATGACAATAGAAGAATTATTGTGCTTTTTAAGATTAATACAATATTTTAGATGATATTTTATAATAAATTAAAATTAATTTAAATTAAAATGTTCTATCGTTCTCATTGGCATTATGTAACTGGACGCCGTCTGAAATACGTTTTACGAGTATGTACGCAAGTTTGTTCAATTTGCGAGGAAACGGCTAATTTTACGAGCATAACGCGTATTTTCTCATTGGCCAGTTTACATAGTGTCAGCCTGAAACGAACAGACGCGAATTGACGTCATGACCTTTTTCGGTCCAGCAGAAACAAATAATTCAAATATCGAGTAAAGTTTTTTTAAAATCCCATCTGGATTATGTTTCCATCACTTCTCTTATTTCACACAGTTGAAATTTTTAACTTACAATTATAACAAAGTTAAAAGCTTTTACGAATTTATAATAAAATCTGCTAAATTAACTCAACATATTTCTTTCGAACACATTTTTTTGTAAGCAATTTAAACAATTTTTTGAATTAAAAATGTAATATGTTTACTTTCTAGAAAAGAAAATACATAAAAATGTTAATTTGCTGCATTTTTCGCGCAATGCAATTTAAAATTTATCTTCTTCAATTTAGAGTTAGCCGAAAAACATAAATTTAGTCGAAAGCGTACATATCATCTAATATCGTCACGCAATTTGAACACGTCGGCCGAAATTTACGACGGGGGCCATCGGCTGTTGCCGGTGGCTTATACGGTGTCACTCGTAAAACGACGGGCCGAACTGACGTCATGGTCCTTTCTGGACAGCCAAGGGAGATGGTGTGACTTTTTAGCGTTGTACACGCACGTCGCATCGCGCGGGACACCAGACCTCGCTCTGAAATTGCCGTAGGAGTAGTGGGAATGGCACAATTCTGCCTCTTCGGGTTAACGATTCGGCTCTAGACGTGGGCGTTAATGATAAATTGCAGGCATCTCGCGTTCCTCGCCGGTTTGGCATTGATCCCTATCTACGTAACGATTACCCAGATATTACGTATTACGTGCCATGTACCCACGTGCGAGCGAACGAGTGCGATACGACCGATCGAGCCTCCGAGTCTCATCGTCTCGTTGCCTAGGATTGACATAAATTGACACTAAAGCCAGCTTCCATCGCGACGGACGTCTTCCATCGAATCGGACCGCTCTAAGCCGAAGTGGCTAATCTTTCGATGGCTAAGGATTTTTTTAGAAGCAGCGAGATAATATTAACAACATTGTGGATAATGTCATTCGAGAAAAGAAATCGGCAATAATCCACTTTAGTCTAATAATTTTGACACCTTTGCCCAGATATGCAAAATGAGAAAGTGTTAACTTATATTGCTAGCAAGAAATTCAACGGTGGAAAAGAAATAATAATTTTCAATTAATAAGCATTTCCCTCAAAATGTTATCTTTTTTATTATCAAAAATTTTGAAAAGAACCGCATTTCTTTCGGAATCTTTAGCTTGAAGCCAATAATATGTAAAATTGGCCGGAAGAGAAACGTGTTAACTCTATTTCCTAGAGGCTGACTTTTCTCACTCGCGCGTCCGATATAATTAAAGGGGACGTTGATCCTACGTTGCAAAATTGAGTGGACAGATTGTTAAAACACAACGAGCGAGACAGAAAGCACAATGATCGCGTGACCGAGTGCTATCATGCGCTCGCGCGAGCTTTTAGAGCGCGGCGGCAAATTTAGAGCGCGCGCTACACTTTCATTTTCACATTCTCCGATGTCTAAAACCGTCCCCGAGAATTTCACCGCCCTCGAAAGGCCCGTTAAAACAAGCGATGCGGCACAGTTCTAATTAAAACGAGTGTCGGCGGCGAGGCAGGGTGCACCGAGATAGATGAAAGACCAGAGAAAATTTCAGTGTAGGGGAAGGCGGGGGAGGAGGGCGGCCGCACGCCCACGCGATGAAAGAGAAGAAGACACGGGAATCGGCAGTGCGCGTGCAGGCCCTGTTTTGTTTTGCTTCGTCGAGAAAAGTAGGGTATCTAAGCGCCGATAAAGAAATCTCCGCCTCGACGCCGGCACACTGGTGAGCTATACTCTTCTACTCGATACCGAAACTACGTGTTAAATTGACGCATCGTCCCTTGACACTGCGCTGGGAGCAGCACCCGCTAGAAGCTGCTAACAATTTTCCGCCGGGAAACTCGATTTAGTGCTGCGCAGAATATATACTAGCACACTCTGGATTTATTGAGAAATATTTTTCGTCGAGTTTGCTCGAAAATTATTGATATACATCGTGGAAAAGGATTTATATAAATATGTTTTCAAATTGTTTAAAAGATTCTTAATAAAATACTTCTTTGCTTTATTCTATTTTAGAAATTTTTTATAAAATCTTAAGTAACTTGAAACTACAAAATTTCAAGAGAAAAGAGATATATTTGAAAGATAAGCTGTTATAATCTCTTTAGCGTTCGTTACCGTAATCGATATTTATACAAACAAACTTCTCATTTAAACTTCTAAAAGTCGATTATAAGTGTCTTTCTCATTTATCAGATTTGAGAAATTAATAATTATAAGAATATGTATTCTACAGAACTTATCACAATCTTTAAAATTAAATCAAATTCTAAATTACAAAATTGCTAATTTAATGGTGATAAGCATTTTGTCCAGATTTTTCTAACAATCAAAATTTATAAAAATTTATATTCAGAATTTAAAACAGCCACAATCGAGCATCTTTACAGGATCAGCATTTGCAAGGATAATGTATCGAAAATCAGCGTCTCTGCCTTTCGATTCGTGCTCGATTCATTGTAGATTCGTCACCCCGGTGTATTTTACGCACTGATAAAGAACGCTGCGCACTGATAAGGGCCACAAAACGGATACACACACGTTGCAGTCCTACGCGTTCTTTGCTGTTCTTTGATATCGCAAAATGCGGGGGTGAAGTACGTTTCCGGTCTGTCATTGTGCCAACATCGGGCAGAATCACCACCTTATGCTTCGCAAAATCATTTCCGAATAAAATCTGTACAATTTGCAAAATTTTTTACAGTCAAATTTTCTCATTTTTGTGGAATATTTATATAAATTTTTCATATTTTCTATTTACGAAAATATCATTAAAATGATACATTACTAACTCAGTATTAAATATAATATAGTCGATAGTGCAAAAAAGTATAAGATGTCAGTAATCAATGAAAACACATTTTAGATCAATTATTTTTCTTCAGCAACGTTGAAGTAAATTTTTCTGGTTGTTTCTAAATCTTCTAAAACATTCGACGCAGCAGTACAAAAAGTGTTGAATTATTTTCTCACCTTAACTTCCTTAGTTCACTGTTTGAATGAATTGGCAAGACTAATCAATAATCCTCTCGAGTAAAATCCATTCTAGTTCAAATGAAATAAAAAGCATACATTTTCAAGTAAATTCAATTATGATATAACGTTCGTCTCTCTTTATTCCCTCCTATTTGGAGCGAGTTCTAAATTAATCTACGCGACCCACTTTCCGGGACTTTCACATTCGTGAAAAATATCAGGCTGACGAAAGTGTTGGAGATCAAACGAGACAAAAGCTGGAAGTTGAGAACTGGAAGAGGGAGGATAAAGCACCACGCGCTTGCTGATAACGCATTTCCCATTTGACAAGTTGCTCTGTGAACCCAGTTCACTCTTGGAAACCGGATGTACATGTGATCTCATATCCAGATATCCGCTCCTCTATCCTTCCTGCTTGAAATTTCTGCGGCATATTCTACCACGTGCAAAGTTACTGTAACGGTATCCGGTTGCGATTCTCTCTCTTCTTTCTCCGGTTCTTGTTTGCATCCAACTTTACTCCACCGATGCTCAAGAGTATTAGCATTCGCAATAATCAGGATAACTTCCGCGATAACTAAATTCTTTCTAATTGGCTCTCCAAGTCGATTCGGGACAACGTAATCCTATAAAATATATTTGTCAACATTTTATTGCATTGAGACGAAATAAAATATCAAAATTAGCATATATTAAATTTGCAATCTAACTTTATAATTGAGCTTCTCTCTTATGTAGCGTATTACGTTCTTACTATAATTTTCGCGGCAAACAGAAGCGCACTCGAGCTACGCTTTTGAAATGTCGATTATTACGTTAGCACGCATGACAAGCCCGTGTCAATTTTTCATGAAAGTACGTCGCTACGCGAATTCTTTCTTCTGAATGAGTAAAAACATCGGAATTCCATATCCATTGTATCCCATTTACAGATACAACGTCCGATTCTACTGTGTCATATAGCGGGTTTCCCTTTTCGCTCACACCAGGGATCCAATCAATACTGGCCTTTAAAAGGCATCCTCTATCAATTTTGTATCGGGTCTGTCCATAAATGGAAAGCAACAGCATGTCCTGTCCGCCGCGCCACGTAAATGCTTGTTATGTTGACCGCGCCTCGCTATATTGACTTATGAATATATTATCATCTTACAAAGTTTTCACTTTACGGCATGACGACGTGAAAGTAGTTTACAAATATTTATTTCTTCAAATAATTAAATATATATTTTTCTCACGCGTCTTTCAATTAATATTTTTCTACATTAAAGATTTATTCTATAGATACTTATGTTATAGATTTATTTTTACAAAACAATTGCAAAAATGCTTACGAATACAATTAAAAATATTTTATTGTTGTTGATGTGTTATTATCGTGCACGGAAGTGTTACAATATGATTTTCATAATGTGACTTTTGATTCCACAAGAAAGCTGGACGACTGCAATTGCCAATCTCCATTCGGCCATTATAGCGTTTATGATCGGACACGTTTCTTACATCTTACGCAACAAATTAACTGATAACATCGCTCGTTGTGAACGCATGTTACGCGTGTATAATAGACATTTGTGCGTAGACGTATGCGTGATAAGCATTGACATTTGACCAGGCGAAAAAAATCTGTACTGTACTTAAACATAACATCGTCACTAAATTCCCCGAATCTAGAATTCTATGTACTTGTATGATTATTTAACATCTTCAGTGTTTTACTTAAATATGAATGCAATCTACGAGTATTTATTTATTTATTTTAACAATGAAATCTTTACTAATTACTATATCTTAATACACATATTAACATTAACATTGAATTTAATTATCATTATTAAATAATTCCGTTAATTAAATCATCTCTAAAGTGTTTGTCAAAAATTCAATATAAGGTTTATTTAGAAACAATTTGTAGTATGTATTGCTATAATATTATTTATTATTATTATACTATTGTTATAATATTATTATAAATGTGATGCATTATACTTCTTATATTATAATATTTATTTGCTTGTAATATTTACTAGTTCACGATCAATTTTGTTTACAATTTTAATAAATATCCAATTTTATTGGCACTAAATTGGATAAACTGATACGAAGATATTGCACACGCTTAGCAGCGATAAGCAATGTCGCCTGATGATAAACTTCTAAAATGCAAACAGAAAAACATAATGGCGCTACATGGTAAAGCATCTGAGAAATAACAAGAAAATTGCATGTCATCAAAATGTTGTGTAGAATTTGCAACGCATTAATACGCATTTTTGCAAACGAGTAAACAGTTTTTATAAACCGCCGTACTTTCAGCTATTAAAAGTACCAAGTGTTTCGCTGCGAATGCAGTGAGATCTGCGCGGAGAGAGATTCAAGCTCACTCTCGACAAATAAGAAACGCTAAAACGGAAAAGGGAACGAAGTAAACATGCTAAAACTCAAAGGGGACAAGTAATGACGTTGCAACCGCGCACGCAACAGCCGCACAAGACGTCCAGCCGCGAATTACGCCGTGTGGGACGATGCGAAAAAGCCGACGAGTAGTTGTAAAATCCATCTGTTTAGCTTCTACTGCAAACGTTTTTTCCGCGAGAATTAACATGAATGCCGTAAGACGATTTTTCCACTGTTACAGAATTTCACTTCCTTAGCCGATTCTCGCTTTTACACAAACTCAAACATTTATTTTTCTTTAGAAATCTATATCTTAATTATTATCTCAAAATAATTTAGATTCTCTAATATGTTGAATCATTATGTCACAATCAATTACGTTCAATCAATTCTATCTTCATCGGAAAGGAGGAAAACATAAAGATTCATAAATAATAATGAGAAAGAAAAAGAAGCAATAATAAGAATTCGAGTAATAATAAGCGCTTCGAAGTTTTTTCAAGCGTGAAAATTTCACAAGCGAGCAATTCTCCGTCCGGAACATTATCACGTTGGGTGCTGCGAGACGAGAAACATATTCTTCGGGTGTGTAAACGACGTGAAGAGAATATGCCTTGATGCACCGCTAATTAGGCGGGAACGTGCCGATGCGGTTGCATCGTCGCCCTTTAACTAGCTCGAATTGAGCGCAATAGACGCCGGCGGCGATGCATTTATATTTTATGCCCCGCGCTTCCAGTTGCATTTTGCATACGCACGCTTCACGACGCACTTTTACGATCTTGACCCGGACGCGAGCACAATCGCGCACTCCTCGAATCGCACCGCGGCGACGGTGGCACGGCAACGCCGACAACTCGAACGACCTTCTTCCGAATCAAGGATACGACGCCAATCATATCTGCAATTGCAACGATGTACTCATTGCGAGATGTACTTGAACGCGGCGACGGTGGCGTTAATTATAATTGAGCATGGGGATAATAAAGATCGATTGCAGAAGAGCTCGGCGCAAAGTCGGCTTTACGGAAGTTAAGTTTTATTTAAAAGCGTGTGTAAATATTCATAGAGTATCAAAATAAATTGTGTTACGCTGTAAAATAAATTATGATTAGTGGTATTTTTTGTTACTCCAAAATAAATCTCGTTGGATTTTCTGGATCAGATACTTAAATCTTGGACGAAGTATTGTTAAAAACCAACAGTTTACGACTGACATAAATTTTCTGATTATTAAAACAATTTCAATTACACAATAATGACGAAATACAAATTTATATAATGAAAAACAAATTCATTTTGCGAGAAATTACCATAAAGTAATTTTCAAAAAGCATTTTGAAACCTCAGTTTTCAAACCCTATCCGAGCTTTTTCCTCGATAATGTTTCTGTTTTAAGTGGTGCTACTTACAAGTTGATTGTAAAATATTAATAAAAAAATTTTAACATTGAAATCATGTGTGCGTAAAGTAAAAAAATTTTATAACTTTTTAAGTTTTTAATTTTTTGTTTAAAATTTTTTTGAAACTTGAAGTCTTTTCTTCAAAACACTTTTTTAGAAATTCAGCTATGATTTTCTTTTTAGTAAGTTATTGCTATTTAAAATTAACATTTTTTATTTTTTTAGTGCTAGACGCGGAAAAATTATTTTTTAATTGATTAAATTTATTGTTTAAGAATAAGTGAAAACAGAAAATCAAAGATAAATCTACAAGATAAAAATATTGACATTCTCTATATCACAGGCAACAATAGTAGGAAATCGAAATTTGCATAGTAAATTTTACGCGCTGCTCGCCGCGGCTATGCTATACCTGAACTACTTTCATACGCTTTTTCACACTTTTTTACACAAAAACTTCCTATATTTGTTTTTTTTTTATGCTAAATAAAATATATACCAACAATGCATTTTTGTAATTGTTAAAAATTGTGAAAAATTATGCATTTATTATAATTTCTGCTTTTTTCCTTTCATTCAGGGTGAAGATGGTATACGAGGATTTGTGGGAGTCCCAGGACTTTCCGTACGTATAAACTACTTTATCACTTTCTGAAATAAACTACATCAAAATCTGCAATCAAAGACAGAGATATCTATTTTATATTCTCGTTAATAATTAAATATACAATTTTACACTTTACTACTTTTATTCATGTATATGTTATTAGTGCAATTTAGATAATCTGAGATAAATTATTCAATTATTCTTTTAAGATAAATATGACACAAATTTCTAACGTAATCTAATAATTGGATTTAGAAAACCCTAATTAAAAATATTTGTTTCTGACAAATTTTCTCCATATTATGATGAAAAAATAATATTTTAGACTTGTGATGAATGGAATTTAAGGACGCTTTAGCGTTTTATTTATTCATTATTACACTCAAGTTTGAGGAGCACGCATGGGAATATGAATTTATTATTCAGAAAAGCTGTAGCAAATGATCTTTAGGGTAATCCGGGAATACTCGGAGTGGTGGGTCCGGATGGACTGGATGGATGCAACGGAACCGACGGTCGTGGCGGTGCACCGGGCATGCCTGGAGTTTTCGGGCCACGTGGTTCACAAGGACCTACGGGAGATTATGGCCCCCCAGGAGAGCCTGGTGATGGAGGCATCAACTCGGTCGGCGCCAAAGGAATTCGCGGAAATCCTGGTATCGACGGACAGGAGGTAAGAGCGTTTCGCGTCTTATATGATTAGATATTATTGATTTTAAACCACTGCATTGGCAATATTAATATATAAATGCGTCTCCAAAATATGGAACATTTGATATATATTGGACATGTGATTTATTTTTATATGACATTAATTTATCGGGTTCTGCATGATACTGAAATTAAAATAAATTAAATTAACGATCACATTATATTATATGTTTGATAACGATATTATGATACAATTGTATCTTTTTCGTTATTGATTGTTATTAAATCTCGAATTATTTCAAATTATACGCACCATACATCGTCCGTTTAAATCTATGTGATTTTCTCTTTACACATATTATTATACATATATACTTCTGTAACATTTTAATTAAAATGTAACATTAACGTTTAATGTATTATTTATAATCAAAAAGTGAACTTTGCAGTAAAATAAATTTAAATAAAATAAAATAAATAACAATAAATGTATATATAAGTAAAATGGATGAAATTGATCTCTTTGTGATGTTATCACGTATAGTACACATATTGCCTCTCACGGCACTATCGCAAATATAATATTGCCGTTAAATCCGCTTGTACGATTGTAGTCCTCGACCTTAAAGCTCGTGTTCGCGTTTCCAGGGTTATCGAGGACAGCAGGGGATCACTGGTGAAACGGGTTATCCAGGAGAGACAGGCGACTTTGTAAGTAATAAGAAAATTATATATATATACAATTGTTTAAGATACAGTTATTTAGGATATTGCAACGCTAGTCGATCGGCGCCAACTTGAGGCAAACCTCGCATGAGCGTTTAGAATTCGGTCCCTGAAGATGAGGAAGAAACAGAAACGAGAGAGGAGCCCGCTCGGGACACCTCTCGTTCCTTTTTGCGAGACACCACCTACTCGCATGAAATATTGTCTGCCGGCCAAAGTATTCCCCGGCAATATTTAACAGGTACCGGGTAAAGAAGCAAGAAAAGAGGTGGAAAGAATCCGAAAGAATTCTGCGCCGCGATATCGCGCGATAAGCACCGCTTCGAGGAATCTTCTTACACGCAGCGGGTTAAAAGTCGTCTTTGAACACGAGTGCGAATGCTCGTCTGAGCTTTAGACGGAAATGCGCCTGTCGGAATAAACGTTCCGAAAGAAAGACAATTCTTATGCGTCTCGATTATGCAACAAAGTGAGCAATGGGAGTTTTTTTTTAAGAATAATTGAAAAAAAAGAAAAAATAACAAGAATAAAAATAATAAGTTGCAAATTTTAAGAAATGATTGATCAGTATTGATCGCCAATAGAGACTATTTTTACACCATTTTCTTATACTAAAATATAGCCGAAAAGAGAGCCAAAAAATATACATTGATATACAAAAATAGAAGAAAATAAAATATCAGACTTAGTTTAAAGAAAATAGAATAAATCACAGATCATGCAATTTAAGAAAATAAATTATCTTCTTTTAGTTACAGCTATTTCTTCTACTATTTTTATTAAAGAGAGAGAGAAAGCCTAGAAATAAACATATAATATAGTGATACACTAGAATAAAAGAGGAAAAATTAAATAGTAAATAAAAGATTAGATTTAAATTTAAAAATTAAAGACTTGCAATTTAAGAATCGATCATCTTTTTTCAATTATAGCTATTTTTATGTTACTTTCTTGTCCAGAAATAAATATTGATATACTAATATAGAATAAAAGAAGAGAAAAAATTAAAAATAAAATAAGAGACTAAGTTTAAATGAAGAAAAATAAATAAAATTAATGGCTTACAATGAAAAAACAATAGATTGAACATCTTTCGATTGCAATTGCGTGATTCGAGAAGCATAAGTAACGCATAGTAATGCGACGTGATGCAGTGACATCATCAAGTATTTCGGCTCGTATAAACGACAACAAAACTTTACGAGATTCTTATAGCGCATAGTAGACACGATGGCTTCTCGAAAATTATCTGCATCACTTGCAGCCGGGTTACGCCAGCAAGGTTGAATTACGTACGCGATGAATTCACGTACTCCCTATGGCACAAGAAGAAGGAAGGTTTAATGTTCCCAGCGTGTGTACTTACGCAGTACTTACGCTACATACTTGCTACTTATCAGCTACTTTCACCACTGCACGTAGGAAGTGTTTTCTCGTTCGCGATTCGCTTGACGCAGCTTATTACGAGCGATAACTTCTCGCGGAAGATCATAGCTTTACTGACGGAAGACACATTTCTCACAATGTGACAGATACTGCGGAATATTTTTTAAACGACATTATTAATGAAACTGTGTCTTTTATTAGAAATAATTTTGAACGTATCAACAAGAACGTAAAGAATCAAATAAAAGACATTAAAAGAGGATTCCCCGTACTTAATCGCTAAATACGAAACGATCCGCTGAAATCCGAAACGTCGCGCCCGATGTCGGCTGCTATCTGCTGACACGACTGTCGCTGATAGCGCGAGAGCCGTCTCTCTTCTCGAGATGACGGAGAGAAGATTCTACCCGGCGGGACCAACGTCTTCTAAAAAAATCCGACGAGTCCGGATCCTCCTTTTTGTTGACCCTCAGCAAAGAGCGAACCGTTAAGACAATCGACTACCGGAAACCGGTTCTCTCATTGATAATATGTTGATCGCGCTGCAATTGCATAAGTAAATCTTTAATGGTACAAACCTCCATTTGGCACCTTTCTTCTGAATTAATGGAAAACGAATCAACAATTAATTCGACAAATTATGATGATATAATAAATTCACACTTTTTTAACAAATAAAAAATAGATCGACTGGTGTTAATTTTAATATATTGATTTATCATTTTTTATTTTTTATCCAGTAAAAGGATTTAGATAAATCTTTCAGTATCATATTGTTACATATGTAATAATAATAATAATAATTGAAGGATATTCCTCTAAATCTTAATTTTAGAATGTAATTGTGCACGTTAATGGAAGCAAAATATGATGTTTTGCGCGGCGATTGATATATTCTTGTAGCGTGTGTGTGATAGCTTCATTTCGCTCGTAGTAAAAATAAACAGGGATGGCCCAGGACGTGCACTTAAATTAGCATTATAATGGACTCATAATACATGCACTTACGCTCTGCCACGCTAGATGTAACTTCAACGTAATGCGTGTGCAACATATAGAACCGCATCAAGATATATCGGGTGTCTCGAGAGAGTCGCGTCGAATTGCTCAACTTTAAATCAGATTTAGATCCGATCCAAAGATTAATTTCCAAATACACATCAACATTTCGAAATACGTTAATATTAATATATTTTCAAATTATTATTTTCCAAATATCCTTATTAATATGTTTTAAATGTGCTTAAATTGAAGAAAGAGGGGACTTGATATATTTGAGAATATCACTTCAAAATATTTTTATTTTAAAAATATAATAATGTTGAAATATTTTTGGGGAATTGTATTTGTAAATGATAAAGCGAAGACGATGCTTCTCTAGGGTTGGCCAGGTGCTCCTGGATTGCCAGGCCTGCAAGGTGATCGCGGTGACGCCGTGTATGGTGTGAAGGGTCAACCTGGTGAGCAGGGAGACAGAGGAGAGCCTGGATCGCCGGGTAAGGACGAATATAAAAAAAATCCAAAGTCGACGCCTGTGAAAGGTCAGCCGGGGCCGAAAGGTGTAAGGGGCAATTATGGCAATCGAGGTCGCAAAGGAGAGTTGGGCACCAAAGGACCACAGGTGATTGTGTTGTGCCAAATGTGATTATAATACTAAGCGTAGCATTTAAAAAACTGCATTCGATGCAATTTTCTACTTGTCATATACAAAATTTATGCGACTGTTTCGCGCGAATTAATTTAGTTGAAAATAAAATTAAAACACACCTTGAGTTCAAATAAAATGTATATTGTTTAGGGTCGACCGGGTTTCTTGGGTATCAAAGGTGTGAAAGGTGAACAAGGTGACGATGGACCAAGAGGTAAGCAAGGTGTCGAGGGCCCAGCAGGCCCGGCTGGTGAGAAGGGAGAGAAAGGAGCTCCAGGATTCTCTGGGCTGCCCGGTGCGGATGGTGTCGATGTAAGCGCATTGTACACAACTTAATGAAGAAGCCTTAATTTAAAAATTAAAATTATTAATATCGCAGCATTTTTAATGAATGGAGTTAAATATAAATTTCACAGTCTACAATGTTAGACGAATTGTATATAATTGTACATTAATTCATTATAAAAGGGAGAACTAGGAGAGGAAGGAAATCGCGGTCAGCCTGGTAGACAAGGTGCTGAGGGAGAACCTGGACGATATATCCCAGAGCTTGATGAGATAATCGCCGGAAACATCGGAATCCAAGGAGATCTTGGTCAGTACAAACATACAATCTGTATTATATTGGTAGAGAATTTATTTTTTTATATTAAAAAAAATAATATTAATTATTAGTTCAAATAAGCTACTAGAACCTGAGCTGTGGTTTAACGTGCTCTATTATTTTCAATTCTTTATTACTGTACATACGTTTCGGCCCTTAGGTTTTGGCCATCTTCACACTGTACAATTTAATCTAAATGCATCATTAATTCTAAACATAAATTTGTACGCAATGCAATCCGATTTTTTTTTCTGCCGAAACGTAAGTAGTAGCTTATTTTAACTAATAATTTATTGTATAATAGAAGAATAAAAGAGAGTCATCGCAATTCATATGTTTGTTTTCGAATAATATTAATATTTTTAAAAACTAAGACCAAGAAAAAATTTATTTTTAGCTAAAAAGACTTTTAAAACTTTTGCTGTTTATACAGGTCCACCTGGTGAGGCTGGTGAAGCAGGAACACCTGGTCTGCCAGGAAAGGTCGGTTTTATAGGACCGCCAGGGTCACCAGGACCTCCAGGTATTTTTGGTTTGCCAGGAGCGAAAGGATCATCCATAAAAGGAGAACAAGGAGATGACGGTACGTTTCGTAATTTACAAAAGCTTTTCTCTATTTTGTTTTACTATGTAAAAAAAATAGTATAAATAATAATTGCTCGCTGATGAATTATTTCAGGCTTATCGGGATCCATGGGACCTCAAGGACCTCCCGGACTATCAGGTTTACCCGGAATTATAGGAGCCAAAGGGTTCCCAGGTGTGACGATAAGTGGTCCGCCGGGAATAGACGGCACTCCGGGTCGACCTGGATTGATAGGTCCACCGGGCGATCGCGGTGATCCTGGTCCTCCAGGTAAAATTAATATTTATTTATCATTATTTATATATTTATGCAATTGTTAAACAATTATTGTAGCATTCCACTATTCAATTTTTAATTGCTCATTACGAATAAATATAATTGCCGAACAGGAGAAAAAGGTTTCCCCGGCAAAGGTATAAGAATTCAGGGACCAGCGGGAGAGCGAGGTCTGCCTGGAACGCCGGGTATTCCTGGTCTCGATGGCTGGCCTGGTTTGTCCGGCAGCAAGGGTTTCAAAGGTTTTCGAGGAGACGATTGCGGCGTGTGTGCACCAGGCAAGTGATAGCATGACGACCTTAATGAATTGTTTAATTTTTTTTTCGTGATTCTTAATGTAAATAGATAAATAGATATAATTGCGAGTGTTAATAGAAAACTGATTTTTTAAATTAACCAATTATAAAAGAAAAGTCAATCTTGGGCCTTAATAATAAAAAATTATTAAAATGTAAAATAGCTGTGTTGACCCAGAACCAGGTGTTAGATGCTCAAAAAATAATAATTAACTAAGTTATATGTTCAAACGTTTCGGCACATTTATTTCGGCCATCTTCAGTGATAATATAAAGTAAACAATCGTTATAGCGGAAACATGAAATAATAAAAACAAATATGTTCCGCAAAGCTAACGCATATCGGTTGGAAAATTTGAACGCTCATTATAATATAAAATAAAATTATAAAATAAAATAAAATAAAATAAAATTTTTAAATTAAAAAATTAACAATAAACATCAGTTATTTATACCATTATATTGCAAATCAAAAATAAATAATAAATTATTGACTATATTGTATAATATTAATTATATTCTTTATAAAAAAGTATTAATTATAGAATTGCAGATTATTAATTATGATGGTTTTTAACGACTATACAAAATAATAAAAATGTAACATAAAAAAGATATTCTAATTTGTATGAATTAATAATTAAGAAACCTATTTCGTATCAATTATTGCACAGGTTTACCTGGTGAGAAAGGAGAACGCGGTGAATCTGGTTTGGACGGATATCCCGGAGCTTCAGGATTCCCAGGATTACCTGGTCCTCGAGGATTGAAGGGAATACAAGGAAAACGAGGTCTACAAGGACCGGCTGGACTTGATGGCGACAGTGGGAGGTCTGGAATTGCGGGAATACAAGGACCGAAAGGTGAACCGGGAAGAATATTCTTTCCGCCGGGCGAAAAGTACATAAGTCCGCCAGGCGACATCGGTGAAAAAGGATTACCGGGCATTGAAGGACTTCGAGGTCCGCGAGGAAAGTCAGGTGCCATCGGTGACACAGGTGTACCGGGGCCGAAAGGAGAAAAGGTCATTTACTTTTATAAGCTATTCAGTTAAAAATTTTTTATAAATAATCTTATAAAACATTTTCCAACATTTTATATGATGATTTAGCAGTTATTATTTTTTTTTTCAATAACAGATTCAAAGCTGATTAGTTATTATTTTCTCATTCTCTCTAATGCGCGATGCTAATCTATAGGGTGAACACGGTGCTCCTGGATTGTCAGGAAGGGATGGTTCACCGGGATGGGACGGTATTCCTGGCGAAAAAGGCGAGGATGCTTCGATACCAATCGAGTTCTTGCGTGGAGATCCGGGATATCCGGGAAATCCGGGAATCAAAGGAATACAAGGAGATTTGGGTAACAAAGGAGAACCTGGGTTGTCTGCGGAATTCACCGCAGAAAGTAGGGGTGACAAGGGTTACAAAGGTGTCAGAGGAGCTCCCGGTATGTAGAAAAAGAGATTTCTCAGTATATACAATAAATTCTATATACTGTATGAGTTGTTTATACTTGTATAAATTGTACAATATAAAAATGTTACATAAAAGTTTAATTAATGAAATGAATGAAAATTCAAATCGAAACTAAATTATTCTCGGCATTCGTAGGTGAATCTGGTTTCAAAGGATTCCAAGGTCATCCTGGCGACGAAGGTCTACCAGGATTGCCTGGCGAAGCTGGCTCCCCGGGTATTTCGCTTCAAGGTTCCGCAGGCCTAAAGGGATACCCTGGAATGCCAGGAGATCAAGGACTTCGTGGCTCGCCAGGTTCACCTGGATCGCAGGGGCCAGTAGGTTTCCCGGTAAGTAAATTGCATTCAAACAATTTTTACTTTAATAACACTAGTGAATTTATCAAAATTAACAACTTTAATTATATTAAATTATTTATTTATATTATATATATATATTAAAATAATTTTTTTCACGAACAAATTTACACAAGTGGAATAATTCATGGATCTACTACAGGGTCGCGTGGGCAACAAAGGTGAACGAGGAGATCCAGGCTCAAATCTAACTTACGGCGAAATTGGAGAGCGCGGATGGCACGGACCGAAGGGTGACTTCGGTGACGCTGGTCCTCGAGGAAACCCTGGACGACCAGGAATAGATGGTCCGAAGGGTGTTAGAGGCGCTAAAGGAGCATTTGGTTACGAGGGTTTGCCTGGACTTCAAGTGAGTATATCCTTCTTTATAAATTCCCAGAAAAATTAGCCAACGTGGAAAAATAACTTTTTACTAAACGTCTGCGAGCGATTTATATATTGTAACAATCGGTCAATTTAATAGATATCTAATTTAATATTTGATGGATACTTAGGGAGCGAAAGGTCAACATGGAGATAGTATACAAGGTGATCGAGGTTTCCCAGGTATACTCGGCCAACCTGGGATGCCCGGAAGAATTGGAGACGTTGGTGTGCGTGGTAAGTAAGACTAAATAACGCTGATGATCTAAAATAAGCGTGCCATTCCTATAGAGACGTGAATGAATAATTTAATCGCAGTAAAGAAAATGTGAATTCTAAAATTAGGCATATCAAATGTTGCGATATAAAATTTTAAAATACAAAAATGAATAATATTAATAAATTATATCATTTGGTAGACTTTACTGCGATGCATTGAAATCGTATATTATTATAGAATTCTAGATCATTTTTTTCTTTAAAATATGTCTCAAGATTTAGATTTTAGACGAGCTATTCTTCCATGTTTAAAATAATTTATTTTCTAAAAAATAATTCACTATTTTAGGTCCTGATGGTCCTTCCGGCTTTGACGGAATGAAGGGCTTGAAGGGCGAAATCGGTTTCATCGGACGGCGCGGCGACGATGGCGACACAGGACTCCAGGGGTACCAGGGTATGCATGGTATACAAGGTCTACCGGGTGCTCCGGGAGAAAAAGGAGGACTCGGCGATATCGGGGAGCCGGGACCAATCGGCTGGCCCGGTGCTAACGGTATAGAAGGAGCGCCTGGCCCTAAAGGAGAATCGGGAGACGTCGGAATCCCCGGGACACCGGGAGTAAGAGGACCACCCGGATTCAAAGGTCGGCTCGGTGATATCGGTATCGAAGGTTTTCCGGGAGCTCCTGGCGAGAACTCTTTCAGCGGTCCTCAGGGTGAGATCGGAGAACCTGGTTTTATGGGAGAGATCGGACCGCCCGGTTTGACTGGATTCGACGGACGGCCGGGATTGCCGGGAGAGCCGGGAGTGGCCACTGATGGTTTCAATGGTTTGCAAGGACAGCCAGGTGACGCCGGATTTGATGGATTCGATGGTATCGATGGCTTGAAGGTAGGTTTGTTATTAATTGTTTCGACTGTATAACTGCTTTGCTATTATTAAATTTACAAAATTAATGAGCACCTGTGATTTAATTTTTCACTTCAAGTAGCGAGAAAAATTTATCATCGCTAAAAGTTCGGAATAATAGATATATTTATAATTTCACAGGGAGAAATCGGTGATATGGGTCCCGATGGATTTAAAGGCGAGCGAGGCAATTCTGGTTTCCCGGGAAGGCCAGGCGCGCCTGGAATATCCGGAAGATACGGTGCGAAAGGCGAAAGAGGTCCGATTGGAGACACTGGATTCGAGGGACTGAAAGGAAAACGCGGTCTCGATGGCGATCCGGGTATCATGGGCAGACCAGGTACTTAATTAACACGCATTGATTCAATTACACTTTAATATCTTTACGTTTTATAATTGAAAGTCAGAGCTTTTTCTTATTGTTATTTTTCAATAATATATATTTTTTAATGTTTTATACAATTTGTTGTACACAATTTACGTTCGCATTTTGTAATAAAGCAAAATAAGATGCTATTCTAGTATTCTAATATCAAATTATAATAAAAAATATTCCACTCAATATAGAAGAATTAAAATATTTAAATATTTTACATCAGGAATGCCGGGTGAGCCGGGTGTGAGAGGACCTCCGGGTATCCTGGGTGCCCCCGGACCAAAGGGTCAAGTAGGCGAACCTGGTTTACCGTCTTACGCATTCGCGGGGAAGGGTGATAGCGGTAATCGCGGTCATGATGGATTCCCCGGTCCAAAAGGACAATCGGGTGAACCAGGATACATCGGATTACCCGGTCGTAAGGTGATTAAAGAATGACAATAGAATTGTCATAACTTAATTTGAGAAGAAATTATTTATTCGTGCGTTATAGGGTCAAATTGGAGACAGAGGATATCCAGGTTCCGTCGGTTTCACAGGATTACCCGGTTTCCCCGGTTTGCCAGGCGATCAAGGACCTCGCGGAGCTCCAGGTGCGTATAAATACTTGTATTTCATTAATTAAGTTTGATATTGCAAGCTCAATTTATAAAGAAATTGTTGAAAGAGCAAAAAAAGCAAAAAATTTATTTATATCGCTTACAGCATATTTATATATTTTCACTTTTTTATTCACAGGCTTGGCTGATGAATTTGCCGAACCAGGTGAACCCGGTCGCGTTGGTCTGGACGGTTTGCCTGGCCTTCCAGGACGTCCGGGACAGAAGGGAGCTCCTGGTGAATATGGTCTGAACGGACCTAAAGGAATCTCTGGTGACATAGGTCACAGCATTCGCGGTCCTAAAGGAACCTTAGGAGACGCAGGTATATATTATCATTGTGATTAATGTTCTTTTTTTAATTGAAATAAGAAGGCATAAAAAAATCGATACTTTTAACACTTTTAATTGACATCTCGTTCGGTGAGTATCAATTCTCTCTCTATCAATTATTCTTTTAATTCGTCTGTCTTTAAAAAATTTTATTTTTTTGTAGAAAAATATGAAACTTTTTCATTTATCGTTCTATGTTCTAATTAGGTCCCAGAGGATTCATTGGCTTCCCGGGCGCACCAGGTATGGAAGGAATGCCAGGCTTCCCCGGAGCGCGAGGTTCAAAAGGTGATCGTGGAGAACCAGGAGTATCGGCGATCAGCGCGAAAGGACAGCCTGGTGAACCCGGCTGGCATGGACTGGATGGCCGACCAGGTCTAAAGGGAATAAAAGGTGAATCTGGTTTACCCGGCATCGACGGATTGCCAGGATCGAAAGGAGAAAGGGGAGAACCTGGCGAGTCTGGCCCGTCTGGCGTTCCTGGTCCTACAGGACCGCAGGTGAGTTTCACGAATCTGTCAATTTACATACATTTTTTTATAGTTTTATTCTTAGATAATTAAAAGTACTTTAGATAAATATAATGAAAATAATCTTACAAATATTTTTTTTTAATTTAACTGTTTTGTACGATTAGCATAAATAAATCGAAAGACAAGCTTAAAGTGAATGTAAATCACGCTTTTTGTTAGGGGCCGAAAGGAGAACCCGGTATAAATCCTTTCCCACCTTTCCCGAGACCAGGACATCGCGGTGATACGGGAGCTCTCGGATTACCAGGTGCTTACCCATCTTTCTACGAAAATAAAATAACATAGTAATATCTTGTCGAGCGGAAGTGTAAAACTGTATGAATATGCAGGTTTCCCTGGACTGCAGGGAATGATGGGTGAGCCTGGCAAGGATGGTCTGCCTGGACGACAGGGTGAAAGAGGTATACTCGGTATCCCTGGACCGCAAGGACCGGACGGTAAAGACGGGCCTCCCGGATATCAAGGACCTTCCGGAACAACTGGACGCCAAGGACCACCAGGTATGAATATACACATATTTGGAATTTATTAAATGTAAAAATAATAACTTTGTTTTCAATCACAATAAAATTATAAAAAATTCATATCGATTATCTTTTGATTATATTACATTAAGACACAATTTCTCACAGGATTCCCCGGCGCACCTGGTGCACCTGCGCCGAATGGAATCGGTCCGAGAAACCGAGGTTTTTACTTCGCTCGTCACTCGCAGTCCGAAATGATACCGCAGTGTCCGAGGAACACCGTAAAGATTTGGGAAGGATTCTCTCTGTTGCACACTATGGGTAATGGACGAGCCTACGCGCAGGATCTCGGTGAGTAGTACGGAGTGTAATCATTTTTTATATAAATAATAATAATAATAATACGTATTAAAAATTCAATAATATATAACTTAATAAACTTATCTTATAAATATATTTCTTGAAATAAAGAATTCTATGACTTTTATAAACATTGCCTTGTAAAATACAATCAAATTTAATGATGTATGATAAATGTCAAGAATTTTTAAGTAGGAAAGATTTAAAAACGCGAAGACTAACGTTATAGAGATATGCATGATTTGAATGTAATCTTCTGGCATTCAGGTGCTGCTGGCAGCTGCATCAGGAAATTCTCCGTTATGCCCTTCCTATTCTGTAACTTGAACAACGTGTGCGATTATGCCAATCGTAACGACTATAGCTATTGGCTCAGCACGACCGAGCCTATGCCGATGATGATGACACCGATACCGAGTCCGGAAGTTGGCAGATATATATCGAGATGCTCCGTGTGCGAGGCGCCGACCAGAGTAATAGCTGTCCACAGCCAATCCATGGCGATACCTGAATGTCCAGGTGGCTGGGAGGAAATCTGGGTCGGATATAGTTTCCTCATGGTGAGATCAATCATCAGACATTAGACAAACTCCGATAAAGATTCAATTAAGATAATGCGTAGCTAAAACTTGATATAAGCATTTTAATTGCACAAAAACTCAGTGTTATTTAAATTTTGATTTTTAATAGACTTCAAGAAAAATTTATATTTTTAGTTTTAATGTAATTCAATCTTAATTTTAACTCGATAATTTTCAAAGCCAAAAATCTAAAAAAAAAACATATTATTTGTGTGCCTTTTCTTTCTTAATCTGTGCGTTATTAATTCTTAGGAAAATTTCTTCTCGTTTCCCACCTTTTAAAAAATGATTTGGAATGTAAAATAATGAATAACTTTCTAAATAATATTCTTCTTTTACAACGACAGCATAGAGACGCAGGCGCTGACGGCGGCGGCCAGTCTCTAGTCTCGCCCGGGTCCTGCTTGGAGGAATTCCGCATTAGACCGTTTATCGAGTGTCGCGGTCTCGGCACTTGCAATTTCTTCTCCACGGCAACATCGTACTGGTTGGCGACTATCCGCGACGAGGAGATGTTCCGCAAACCGCGGCAGCAGACGCTCAAAGCTGACCATACGTCGCGGGTGAGTCGCTGCACCGTGTGCCTCCGCAGACGTGTCACCGACGAATCCCACAGCAGAGGTGCGTTCAGGCAGTTAACCAACGAACAGACCCCGAACAACGTCTACTATGCGCGGCCCCGCTTTCCGCCTAACTACCAACTCCTCAGAACGCCCAGTCGGGGAAGATATTCCAACTACAGAGGCGTATCCCCTCAGCATCGCAGAAGAAATCGCCTGCGCGGCAGACCCGACGAACGACCGACAGAGTCGCCTAATTTCATCGAATAGAAACAGCACAAATTGCAAATACATTGAGAGAAGGCGACGCCAGTGACGTGCGAGAACATAGCGACGAGTTTATGTATATAAAGAAGCGAAAAACTTTTTTTTTTATTAATTAAGTTATATATTGGTCGGGTGCTTTGGTGCACAGATCTTTTACATCAGGCGGAGACGAATAACAAAGATGAATATTTGGAAACGGCAGTAAAAAGCTTGAAATAATCCAGACAGCATGTAAATTTGGAAAACGCGCGAAGAAATATCTCTAATTATTAATTCTTTTACTCTTTAATTATCTATTAGTCTGTTATGTCGCTTGGAAAGAAAAAAATCTTTTCAATAAAAATTGTCTGTTTTTAAATTAAAGACTCTAAAGTGTACAAATTGAGTTGAGCACTTTTCCGTATCTCTCAGTTTATCGGATGCGTTTTTTCCACGCGGAAACTAAAACAGAAAAAACGGGCTGATCAAACAAGATTGAGAAAGCTTGAGAAACTTGTTGTTCACTGTGACTGCTGTTGAACGAAGACCCGAGCTACTTATCTCAAAATCCTTATCTTCGACGCTTTTATCGTTTCTTAGAGTTTGTCAGTGTTATTCGTTCCTATCCTGTATGTACGGAGTCTACACCCTGCTCCGACCACCCCGTCTCTTCCCGCGCGCGCGATAAAAAGCGCCGCCGGCTGCCATGAAGTCATATAACTGCCTTATGCCAAATAGAGAAAAAAATCTATCGCGTCCGGCCTTCGCAAACTGCCAATAACATCACGCTCGCCGACGCGATTTACGCGATTTAAAATATGATAATATGATAATTATAATAATTAAATTAACGTTGTATATCGCTACTGTAACTATTATCTATGTATCGCATTAAATAAAGATCCTTTTGTATAAGCTGATCGAGGTCTTTTCGAAACATTTATATATATATATATACACGATTCCTCATAAAAATTCTAATTAAATTTTAGCAGCTTAATAAGTAAAAGTAAAAAAATAAGCTACATTATTTTATTTGTGTAATGTCCATATTTTCCAATTTATTTCTTATCATCGCTAACAAGACGCGAAAAGAGTAATTACTTAGAAAATATAAAACAATATGTAATCTCTTAAAATAAATAAACCTCAGGTTTAGTAAAGTTAATTAATTTCTGCTTCATTTTCGGTGAATAAGAAACAAAGGCGTATCTTATGTTAGTATTCAAATTAGACTAAATTAAATCTAAAAATAATATCACACTGAACTTTTGAGTAAAGACATGTCTAAAAGTAACATAGAACGAGTAATCAGAGGAAAGAAAAATGTTAAGGATACTTTGAAAATGTTTGCATGGCATTTGGAAAAAAAAACAGTTAACTGAAGAAGCAACATCGGAAAGAAATCATGTGACAGTTTAATAAAAAGCGAACGGGCCTTCCTCAGGCATGCGAAGTTCACATACAAGCTCATCGTAATCGAAATGAACGTACACGGTGAGAGATCGGTATTATATTTATATTTATAAAATTATTCATCATTAGAAAGCACATATGATCTATCTATATGACGTAATTTGCTACGCACACCCGCGTACGAGCGTGCCTACGAACAACGCATGCACCCACACGCACACACGCATACATACCACCCGCGTAACATCACGACGCTTCGTCTCGCATCCTACATAAGCACGCACACGCGCGGACATACACAACATGTACGTGCGTATTAATTGTGTTCTCTTTCTCTCTTTCTTTCTTTCTTTCTTTCTTCCTTTTTCACACTTTTGTTTTTCTCTCTTTCTTTCTCTCTCTTTCGTTCTTACTATCTCTCTCTCTCGTACGCGTAATATACGTATCCGCGTTCACAGGCGAGTACATGCCTATGTATGTACGTGTACATATTCAGAGTACCTCACGGATGTGTTTTTTTTACGAAGATTACAACTTTATAACTGTTTTCGATTGGAAGAAAAAGCAACAGGGGACGAGCAGGCCAAGTATTAATGTCATCACAGTATCAACGTCACTTCAGCATTCTAATTCACCGCCGTCGTCGTTATACTCGCTTCCTCGCGTCATGAAACAAAACGTATTTTATGCTGTACAAAATATCAGAGAGGCAACGAAAGCAACAACAACGTGCGCGCGCGGATACCCCATCCGTTTTTACTAGACACACACAAACGAACAAATACGTTTTTATTTTTCCATTATGTACATACTCCGGCAGATCCGACACTAAACGATACATACGAACTAACTCTCATAAATAATCCAATATAAACTCAATCCCTTTTCCCTTCGATAAAAGACTTTCGAAATTTAAAAAAAATAGCACTCGACGGACGCGTATAACGATATAAATATAATAATATATGCCGAATAACTACTAGAATTGCCACAAGCGCGTCCGTCAAAATCACATTTGGAAATCACGGCCGAAAGGAAAATGGAAAAGAGAGACACTTTCCCAAACTTAATCCATTTTTCGCATTAAAACAACGTTCCGCCTATAAAAAGAGAAAAAAAAAAAAATCGCCGACGTTGCTCAATTCGCGTACACCGAAAATTCATCATCACACGCGTTCAAAACCTCTAGTAGCAATTTCTTCCAACTTTTTAATAAGTGGTGAACTTCCTGGAAAAATAAGACACTTGCGTGAGATTTCTTTCATATGTATGTATTACACGCATATACACACACATACATACACAACAGCAGGCGCGTAGCATCGGTGTGCGTGTATACGCGTGTAAAGTGTAATTAGAAGATTTCTTCTTTCCTCATTTATATAACAACAGATGTCATTTAGAAGTAATTTAGTGTGCATCTAAGACCCAAAAGAGAATCATTACCGAGCTATGCAAAATAGAAGATCGATTTTCTTTCTTTCTTTCTTTCTTCATCTCGCATGTATAGATATATAAATATACGTCAATTTATATATCGATTATACATAAATAATGTCCGCTTCTATTATTTATATATAACGCGTACATAAACCCACTATACATATATATACATATACATTTATACAATATATTTATATTTATATTTATATTTATATATATAAAGGTACTCTTACTATTGAATAGAAATATGCATATTCCAAGTGTTCAATAATATCAATATTGATATATAATAATAAAATAATATAATAATTATTATTATCCTTACTATTATAATAATATAGTAATTGCAACAAGAATATTGGTAATAGTGATAATAATAATGTCAATAATAATATTAATAATAATAATAATAATATAATAATAATAAAATAAAATAAAATAATTAATAGTTATTACAATATAATAATCGTTATAATCATATTAACAACAACAAGTATTCTTTGTCAAAATTTGGTTGCAGATTCTTACAATCACAAATATATTATTCATAAATGTAATAGTCGAAAAGGATGTTAAATTAAGGAGAATACGTGAATAGAGTGCTCTATTTCTTCTTTCCTCTGTGTACAATAATTAAATCCTATAAATAGTATCTATCTTCAACAGCCAGTGGTATAGTAAAGTATACCTTTTTTGAGGTACCTACAATATAGTTTCCTCTTCCTTTTTTTCCATTCTTGATATACCAAATACAATACTGACGGAGAACGCGACATACACACATACACACACACACACACAAACGTAACACACATTTGCGCATACATACGTACATACATACACACACATCTATCGACAGGTAAAATGCGGATGTGGGCTTATCTCGTTCATATACCTGTGATCGTCGTATCGTATGTCATATTCCGGTATACGATACGACGTATATCTCCGGTCGTCCGAAGCCGAAACGAGCCCGACGGGAAGAAGACTTTTTTCCCGAAAAAAAGCGACAAGAACGAACATCGCGAATCGATTCTCTTTACGTCGCGATAATACTTCGCGACCTCGATACTCCTGGCGACCCTGTAGCCAGCAAGTCTCGGCACAGCCAAACGGAAACGGAAACTTTTGGTCCTTCGTGTTCAAAAAACAAAAGGAAAGGGAAGAAGTCCCGCTGCTCCCTCCTTTTTTTTCTATCTCTACCTTGAACTTTCTGTCTCTCTTTCGCTCTTTCTTCCTCCCGCTCGCTCGTTTCTCATCCTCGGGCTTATCAACGGGCAAATGTTCTAGAGAGCACCGCGCACTAATTTTGCATTGTATTTGGTGATACGTATATGAATACTGACTCCGTGGTGTGGCGTTACATATAATACAATAGTATCCATTACGTATAAGAGTGTATATACGTTTTGTAACTCTCTCTTTCTCTCTCTCCCTTTCATCCACGCTCTTTCACTCCCTCTCTCTCCCTCTCTTTCTCTCGCACTCTCACTCTCTTTTACCTTTTTTACGTCCTACATCTCCGTTTCGCTCTCCGCACACTCAAACATATATTACATATAATCCTTTACTGCGTAACGGGATGGTGGCCTGCAGTCACTCGGACAGTAGCTTCTGCAGCAACGACGATTGCTTTGGATCACCTCGTGCCACCTCCTCCATAGTAGTCTGAAATCAAAAACGCCCTTTGTTAGAACCGCATTCTTTCCGTCATACCAGATTTCGACGCGGATTTCGAAACCGATCGCGGAGAGTGAAAAACACAGAGCATTAGAATGCGGCTAACGTCTGCGAAACAAAAAATCTATCTCTGAGAAGTGAAGAGCGAAATCTCTACAGATTTATTTCTCCAGCAATCGGTCTCAAATCACTTTCATATATAATCAATTTAATTTTTTCCATCCAACATTAATTTGAATTATCTCCGAGTCTAAGAATCAATGGTAAATTGTGTATTTGGTATCCGCGTACACACTTCTATCTAGGACAATCGTTCAGATTTTCATAAAAACTACAAGGATCCGTGCATCCGAGTACTCAATACCATTCGAGTCCTCGATACCTCGATATTCAGATGCGTGAGTTTTTTCAATGTGGTTTATGACATGTACGTCCAAACTTCGCTACTTCGTCTTGATGCAAAACTTAAAAAATGGAACCGCACTAAAGCCACATAGCAACTACACATCCAATACTTCAATGCACAATAGTAGCTGCTTATGCAGCGATTTCCCTCGAGTTTCCTTTACAGACAATCATATATTTCGAATCATTTACGCAGTCGAAGTAATTTGGAATTAGAACTGTCTCTCCAAACGTTACACCTCCTCAGCACTAGCTCAGTTTCCTCACATGCAAGAACAATCGCTCTCAAAAACAAAAAAAAAAAAGAAAATTAAGGTATCTACGCGCAGATATCTAATTGGCTCACTGTGAAAAAGCATTACGATACTAGATACGTACGTTATACAATAAAACAAATGGTAGTACGATTACTGATTACTCCAAATGAGCTGAAGCTTACAACACCATCACCCTGTAGATATGTAAGAAGACGTTTTGCTCGGCACTGATCACGTGGACGCTCAATACGGGAATGAGTGCGTAGCGTTAGAAACTTTGAAAATTATCGAGGAAAACAATCGAGATGAGAAGTCCAAATTGCTTTTTGAATTTGCGACAAATTAGAGTTCTACCGATCATTTTCGCACGGTGAAATTAGCGGAACATTACGCTGGCGCTGTATCAGCCATGCGCTTGTGTGAATTAAACAACAATTAAAAGAAGTTACTCGCAGTTAATGCAGCCCGAGAGATATTTACGTACAATTAGTACCTTGCAAAGAATGTAATGCAACTCTCATGAATACGCTAACATTATGCAGATAATGGAGGCAATTAACACGTTCAGCTAACGCGCCTCGATAGTATTCACCTCAAACGCAAGTCTTGCCGTGATAACGAAATCAGTTTGTTTAATACAGCTACGTAACAGAAAACATAGCGTTTCTCACTGATACAAAGCACTGAGTGTAAAACTTTAAACGTCTTGATCGATCGACTCAACTCATTGTTTCAATGCGCATTTCTTCATAAAAAAATTAATTTAATATTTACTTATATTCTTTCAAAAAAAATCATTTAAATGTATCTTTATAAAATTTTATGTAAAAACTTGAGCTTTCATGTTAAAATAAATAAGCAGTTGTTTAAAAAAAAATTAAATCTTTAAAGTCAATAATTGGTTTCAAAATCTTCATATTCTGTTACAGAAATACATTTATTACAACATATTTTAATTTTGAATGAAATATTCATCTATTTTAAAAATTTCAATACAACTTGCACAAGAAATGAGGTAAAAAATATAGATAGAAAGAAGTAGAAACAAATTCTACGAGTATAAAGCCAAATAAGTGTTCTTCTTAATTCAACTGCATTGTCAGCAACACTTTAGCATACAAAAGAATTAAATCTCCTACTACGACTGCTACAGAAAATCCGAGAGAATATCGTTACATGCGAATGCTGCAACGATAATGACGAATCGTCAAGTGACGGCTTGCATGCATATATAAAGAGAGCGCTATATAAAATAAAATGAAAAAAAAAAAGAAAGATGAGGAACCCCTACAAGTTTTACGCTCAGTGCGCAAGTAAAGAGAGATCATTAAAATATATTTCGTGCACAATCAGTTCTGAAGCCAAGCGTATAGAGGGAAGACATAGCATAACAAAATCAAAAAATACGTAAAATTAATTATATTGTCGGAATGGGGTTCTTACCCTGGAGGACGAGGGGGCACTTCCGGCACTCCCAATGGCCCAGCTCTTGGCGGGGCCATCGCTAACCACAGCCTCACCTAGTTGGGACATCGTAACAGTAGGTGTTACCACAATCTTAGCAGAAAAAATATTTTGCCTCTCCTTATAAGAAGCGGGAGATCACACATAGTAATCGCGAACGCACATACTGATCGCACGTGCTTCACAGCCTGCATATTGACGTAAGATTCTCGTTTGATTGAGGATTCCTTTTGCGATTTCGTGAGAAACTTGCGAAACGCGAAAGATCGATATTAATCCGATCGAATTGGCGACAGGAAGTCAGCTTTGTAAATTCAGCATAACTTTTCAGATATTTTTTAGGTCTGTTCAATAAAATCTTTTGTATTATTCATATTTCTTAATAATTGCAACCATCACTTTTTTCGAAACCCGAGTTCTTTAGAAGAACAGAAGAAGCAGACAGAAAGAATTATTAGACTCAATTTTTCCTTAATAATATAAAAACGAGATTTTACTTAAACTTTCTTGAATATTATTTTTATGTGTAGAATCATTAGAAAAGTTAATTAAAGTTTGATTTCTGTTTCCAAAATTTTGTTGTATAAATCTTACACAGAAAATACAGGGCCTGCGGAGATGCGTTGCAATAAGTGTAATTAGTTGTAACAATAACCGTGTGCGATAACAAATCTAGAAAATGTGCATGATCTACGAGGGGAGCTTTGTACAACTGTTTGTAATACTTTTTCACAGTATTCACTCACAAAACTCACATCATTTATAAGAGATGTCAAAATTACAAGATCGGATTGCCATATTGTAGTTACAAGACTGAAGCTAGGTCGACAAAATTCAAGTTAGAAAAATAATGCTTGCTATGGAAATGCAGAGAAATGCTAACTTACTAAACTCTTATGTTTCGTGTATGCTACGAAAATGTAAAGCATACTGCAAAACTTCTCATTTTGGAAATAAATGACTTCTCTACGTGTCTCACGTTTAAATATCCTCAACAAGTATAGTTCAACCATTCATATTTATATAGATATTAATTTGCATGTATGTATAAATTAGTAAATGTATATGAAAAATTGATCCTAAACGTTAACTCGATAAAACTTAACTGCATAAAACTTATAATTCAATTTTAAACAATGCACGATTCTCATTGAACATCATAACATGAAGAGAAAAATTAATATATAAAAAGAAAATATAATTTCACCGAATCTCTAATTTTGCTATGTATTTTATTCAAGTATAATTCATATGAGCGCACAGCTAGCATAGCTAGCATTTCTTGAGTCAATTTCTATATAATTTCGAGATAGTTTGAATTCCGTAACACAACATGAAACAAATTTTTACATCCAAGGCACGTACCTGCAGAAGACATCTCGAATGTCAAACCAAATGCTTCAAGATCGTCCTGAGGAACTTGACCAGAAAGATTGTTCTGTAGGTTGTTGGGCACTCTCTGTTGCTGCTGTTGCTGCTGCGTTCGCGCGCCGACAATCGCCCGCAATTCTTGCCGCACAAATTCCGAGGTGCTGGCATTACCTGAGACAACAAAAGAGACCTTTGTCAGAAAAATTACATCGTAACATATATCTTTTCCCTAAAAGTCAAAATTCTTAATTTACATCTGTACGTTATTGTGCTTGATTTTAATATCATATATATTGATTAATTAGAAATCAGAATTATAAAATTTCAATTAACTTGGCACAATGCAGAATACTGAATCAATGTAGAATATAAAAGTTCTGTAATAATATAGCAAAATATTGGAAAAATACAAATAAATTTTTATGACAAATTTTATTCTACTAAAAACAGAGATGATTCAATGTTAAAGTCATTCAATGATATAATTTTATAATTAAAAAAAGTATTCATATCTAAACAGAAAAATCAAACAAGTATTCTGCTTTCTTTGTTTTTGATTTGTAATCAAGAAAATTGCACGTTTCGGGCCATCTTATATTAGATATGTATACCGCATATTGTGAAATTTCAATATCTTACAAGACAAATGGTGCACACATTATGATAGAGCAGTGCTAGACAGGATCTGTACATTTTGATCGATTTTCGTAAGCTAACGCCTATCGGCTCCCCACTACATCGTGAGGTACCGCGCGCGCGGTACTCTGCCTCAGGCACGCAAATATCAATGTTTTACACGCAATCTTTAAAATCTTTTTTTTAGTAATAAATTCAATAACAAAGTTCAAATTCTCGATTATTACATTTACGCTATAATAATCCTGAAATATTATTAAATTATATTCGATAGATTTGTGAAATGTCCCAGAGACTCTTCCAATCTATAAAAAAATTATTTAAAAAAAGATTTTAAAGATTGCGTGTAAAACATTGATATTTGGCAGTCGGGAGAATCTCATTGCGTTACAGATGCGGCCATTCCTGAGGCAGAGTACCACGCCTCAGGCTGCCTCTGTTGTCTCAAGACGTAGTGGGGAGCCGGTAGGCGTTAGTTTACAAAAATCGACCGAAATGTGCAAATCCTGTCTAGCACTGTGATAGAGCGATCGATAGTAGAATGCACGAAATATAAAAATATTAATCACGGAAGCTCGATGCATTGTACATAAAAAGGCCTCGTTGTTAGTAAATGTTTTCACAGCACGTAGAGATAAGCGGTGCTCGGATTCATCTTTTTACATTAAAATGTTACATTACATAGATGAACACAAGATGTGACAATGAGAGAATGATTAAGCTGGAATATCATATTTTCCATTTTCAGCGCTTCCTGTGCCTCAAAGAAAAAAGTTAATGAGGTAATGTTACTTTTTACATTCCTAAAAATATTAGCCGAAAAGTCTTCTCGTTCTTTTTTCTTCTTTAAAGCAAATTTAAAGACAAGTTTCATGAAAAAAATCTCATCCTATATTTGTTTGCAATTAAGTCTAAAATATTTTCTTTAAATTGGAAATACACATATATTTAAATTATTCTTAAATGATCAAAAAGTTTTTCATTTTTTGACCAGAAACTTTAACTAACTACTAAACAGATTTAGTTACTAAATAACAAAAAAAAATTTTTTTAAACTCTATGAGAAGGTTGCCACGTTCGGAAGCCACAGTCTGTGTGACATTTGTACAATATACGTAATATATTGTATAAACACAGTATCACACAAAGTGTAGTTTCCGAACGCAGTCTAAAAAATGTCCGAAAATTTCAATATATTGCACATAAAACTCGCCTTTCAATTCATAAAAAAAATACGAGAAAACTAACAGCTTCAACATTATTAACTTCTTGCACTCTAAAAGTTGCGATATACACTATATCGCCGTATAGCAATGTTGTAGTGCAGTGCAAAGAGTTATATTTCTAATATAAAGCTTACATTATAATAAGCTCAATTATGTATAGTGTATACTAGTATACTCAATTATACTCAATTCTATATTGAGTTGATCAGAATTTCTTCAGATTTTTGCATTTATTTTTATCGAAAAATCCGAATTTCTGATCAATCATTTTCTGCTCAAACCATAACAATAAAGTCGAACTTCTGTATTTTTAAGATTTGATATTTTTCTAGACAATTTTTCTCTAGACAATTTTCTTCTATGTAATTTTCCTCTGGACAATTTTCTTCTATATAATTTTCTACTAATAACTAATCCAAAAAACTAGTGAATAGATGACTAGTTATTTATATTTCTGATAATAAGTTACTCGATTTAAGTTAAAAATACAAGAGTTCGATTACTTTTAAACTTTCCAACAAAGAACAATCAATACAAAAACTCCAGAACGATTTTCATAGTTCGATCTTTATATATATATATATATATATATATATATATATATAAGTGCAGTTTTTAAAATATTACATAAATTAATAATTGTCAAACAAAGATTTTTTTAAATCAATATAAGAGAATTTTCATATGAGGAATAGGCTCGTGTGATAATATCATATCAATATATATGAAAAAGACTAATGGAGCCACCGCTGGTTGTTAGTGCAAAATTTTTAACGTTTCGTATAGAAACTTGATTCGTTTGCATTGAGACATTTAATCACGCGAGCTTCAAGTAGCGTCTCTCTTCTACAGATTTGTTTGTCCTAAAAACCAACGAGAGTATATATTAGAATTGTGGAGTTAGAGTAGTGGGTAGAATTATCGCTTAGAGAGTTGAAAGATCCGGGTTCAAGTCCCAAGCACACGGCTTAACCACTCGCGTCCTGATATTTTTTTCTCTCGTCTTCCTTTTTTTCAAATAACTTCCTTACTTTCATTCATACATTCTGATTCTCGAATAATGAGATCGATGTATGCATTTCTCGTACACTTTAGTATCTCGAATCTGAGATCAGTGTACGTACATTTTAATGTCTCAATGCAGACGAATCAAGTTTCTATACGAAACATTAAAAATTTCGCACTAACCAGCGGTGGCTCATTAGCCTTTTTCATATATATTGAAAGATTTTTTAATTGACAATTATTAATCTATGTGATATTTTAAAAACTGTACTTAAGTTCAGACTATGCCTAAAAGTGTACTCCTAAACTTATCTTAAAGGATCTTGAATATAAAACTATAAATAAGTTCTTGCGCACAATAGGGAAAATATTAGGAATAGGAGTAAATATTAACTATTTTTTTATAAATTTACAAATTACATTTACAAATTACAAATTAAATCAGTAAACTAAGCATCAATTTTTCTGTAGGCGAAATTTTTCAAATATTTAAGTAACAGTTTTAAATATTTAATTTTTATTTTGTATTAAATATTCTATTAGAGTTATAATGATAATTTTTGAGATTTGATATTTTTCTGGACAATTTTCTTATAGAGAATTTTTTTTGTATATAATCCAATGGTGCACGGAACCAAAAGTCGGAAATAAGGATACGAGATTGAGGATTTAAGTCAAACGCACATGGCTTTAAGTTAGGAATGTTTGAAAGCGAAACGTGCATGTGTATATGTGTGCGATATAGGAAAATAGCATTTTAGTATAGAAGTTAGTAAATAAGATAGATGTAAGTATTCTATAAGAATTTTGTAACTCTAAGAGTCAAAAAGAATGCATAAAATATTTCATCCCCAATATTTAATATTTATTCCTATTCTTATAATATTTTCTCTATTGTGCGCAGGATTTTATATCAGATTGTTAAAAAAATCGACTTCTATCGACTCGTATCGACTAGTATCGACTTTGTGGGAAAGCAATCTTACTACAAAAATAATATGATAATATACTTTCTAAGTATTATCACAATATAATACAGAGCAATTCTCCATTGATACCTTTGATGTTTTAATTCTGTTTCTTAAACAGAAAATATAACTCTATATAGACTGAAAGCTTCAATTCCATACATTAACAATATGTTATCTAATATATTTGTATACTTTTCGTATAATATTTCAATCATAAATAAGAGAATATAATATAAATTTAGAATTTTTACTTAACATCGCGGTATTATACAATTTGTACAATAAAATAAACGCAGTAATAATATCATTATATTTTTAGTCACTACATATATCCATGAGGGGTGCAACTAGTGATAATGCCAAATTGTGTGGGAGAACTTTGTAGGAAATCGATGCCAATACTTTGGTAACAAATGTAAGTACATTAATTTATTTCAGAATGGAAATTTTTTTTAATTTTATTACACTATTTTTTGTTAGATACCTCATATGAGCCATCTAACTTTCATAACTGTCAACCAGTAATTAAACAATAGACAGAAGTATCGCAAATATGGATATCTGCTCTGTTCTGTTCAACATTATGGTGTCTTATCAATTTAGACGACTTTTCTGCAGTCAAACATTTTCAAAATCTTTAATCATACAATAGATATTTTCTTGGAACTAGGAAAAACTTGTTTCTAGCTAGTTACTTAAGATATATCTTTTACAATTGTGAAATGTGTGACCCCAAAAAAATATCTCACGTTAGAAAATTTTATCATCACAAAATTTCCATATACAGTAACATTTAACTTTCCTAATCTATCATAAAATTTTATTTTATTTTTTTCTCTAGAGAATCAATAACTACAAGGAGAGAATCAATAACTACAATCAAACTAAATTTACATTTGTACAAATAAAATTTATAATTTATAAGAGAAATCATCGACAAGGGATGACTCAATATTTTTGGCATCAAGATGGAATAAGCATATTAAACCTGATAAGTGTAATAAAAATTATACAGAATTACGTCACATATGTTACAATGTACATCAATACAAATGACTTTTCCCCAGAAAATGGAATGACACAGAGATATAAAATATTGTCAGCTTACACACATTCAATACTATGAGCATAGTTATGCACAGTTACACATTCAAGAAATAATTAGAAAAATAAACAAAGCACCATGCAACATTTAGTACATCTTATTCCTGTATGCTTGAAAGGAATGCTAGCTTATTAGGTGCGTAAAAATGATTTCCTTAAAAAACTGAGAAATGAATGAATCACATGATTTCAAAGCTAATGATTAAGAAATATGTAAAAACTTTAAAACTAATAATTAAAATTTTAATTTACACAATCGTATACGACCAATGTGAAGAATGAAGAAAAAGGGGATATAAATATTTATTGTCCTATAATTTGCCTGGCACAATTATGCGCCACGTGACCATCTTTGATGATTTATTTTGCTGCTGTTGATATTTACGATTGCAGTGTCGTTCGATAGTGACGTAGATAGTAGTTGATTGATAGTGACGTTGATATATGTTGGGGTGCTGATAAGGTGGTTAAAGATTGGTTTTGCCAAAGTGACAAAGGGTGATGAAAATGATGATGAAGTGTCATATGACATTAAGAAGTCACATGACTTACCACCCATTTGGTGATTGACAGGATTACCGGGAGGCAGTGACCTTGCATCCTGCGCCTCTCCGCCAGACGAATAGAGCGAAACTGACGACCGTTCGTAACAGAACTGACTGTTCTGCATATCTGCTGTGTTCATAGTATTCGTATTGTGTTGGTATAGCATAGGGGTGTGTTGACTTGAGAAATGTTGAGTGTTGTTCATTGTAGTAGCATTGTGTTGATTATGAGTTGGTGTTGCCGGGCAAGCTGAGTGTGTATGACTAGGTGAAAGAAGGGGGTCCTTACCAACTCCGCTGTAATTTCGAGGCGATCCAATTGCACCTGCAACATCAATTTTGTATAGAAGTCCACTCTTTGACTATGACTGAACATTAAAACGCTTCTATTTCGCTTTCGTATACCATGCCAGCGCTATCAATAACCACGCACGCATAATATCGAGATCGAAATCTATACGTTAAAGATAAGTTAAACAGCCAGTTGAATCGTAACTGGAAAGCAGGCCGCGCTTGATTTCACCGGCCGAAAGCTAAAAGCAGATATAGTCATACGCTAAACAAACAAAATTCTCGTGCCTTTGACTCTCAACGAAAGATTTACGATTAGATATTATTTAGCATTTGATAATAAACTAGAAATATTTTACACTTTTTAAAATCAGATTTACGAATATTACACGATAATGTTGTTATTGTTATTGTAATTAATTTTATTCTATTTATTAAAATATGTTGAATTTTAAATCTCATATTAAAATAGATAAAATTATTTTAGTATAAGAAGTTAATCGCGGCATCTAATGTTCGCGAGTAAAACAATTATAAAATCTCTTCTTGAAATATAACAAATAAAATTATGAAAGATAAGAAAGCGTTTCAGTCATATTTCTAGTGTAACACATCGTTCCAATTATAAAAATTAGTCAGAGATTAAATCACAAATTCAATACAAAATCTGCAACATTACTTAGAGTTACAATACTCTTTTCCTTCATAAAAGATTCGACACGAAAAATATCACGTAATTCTATTTACAGAAAACACCGAGAAGTACAGGCACAAAAATACTAATCAAGTCTATGCACATATCCGACTAATCTACTCATGACTCCCACAATTTAATAGATTAAATAGAATTAATTTGAACTTGTACATACTTACCCACTTCAAATCAAAATCTTTCGCATATTTTAATCACATCTTTCAATGCGTTTATAACAATTAATTGTAGATTAATTGTTACTCTTAGTAATCTCCAATTGTAAATCGGTTTTTGTCATAAGTACTAATTTAACAATGTTTGTGAAAACGTATGCAATACCTATTTTAAGAATATATATTCGGTACTATCCAGGAATGAAGAAAATCGCTTTAATTTCAACGCGTTAGGTATTAAAAACTGTATGCATACAAATGTTGATTATAATAAATAATCACTTATATTAAATGGCATCGTAGTAACACGTGGGTCGCGTACACTTCACACTGTCGTGACTAATAGCCTAGTTTTGCTTATATCGGATGTGTTCCGACCCGTGCTAGTTCGGCTTATTTTATTTTTTAGATATTGCCACTAAACTAAACCGAAAAAGTGTTCTAAACTTGTTAATCTGCAATCCCTGCAACTAGTATCGTATGTATGTGCAGGGTTGTGTTAAGACCAATGTCCTAAAGGCTAATGTTCACGATGCTAGAAATCGAACCGAGATCTTGGGTCGATTTCTAGCATCGTGCACATTAGCCTTTATCCGGAACACTTCTCGGTTTAGTGGCTGCCAACGTCTAGAAAATAAAATAGGCACTGGTCGAAACACACCCATCATAAGCCTTATAATATTTAGAAGACTGCAAAAGTCATTGTTACCAAGAAAAGTATATAACGCTTAAAATGTGCTACGAAATAAGACAAAAACTTTTTGTTTTAATAAATTATCGTCGTCTTTACACAGTTTAAGTCAAAGAAAAAAAGGCCTAACAGCCTGCACACACAGAAAGTTCAGCGTGGAGCGTATACAACCCATGCAGCGAGGTACATGTTAATACCAGAGAGTTCTATAAGTCAATTTACTACGATATTAAAAACCATATTTAAAATCCAATAAAACAAAACATATGATAAAAAGTAGCTGCAAAAAATTCCTCAATCTTAATTATCATACGCATTTTTCTTTAAATCATCCAATAAATTATAAAATAATTAAACACGTTGGCATATTAAAACGACTTTCCAAAAACGCTTATTATTTCTAATCTTACAAAACTAAATGCATGATGTTTGTCGCATCGTCTTTTCGCACGCCGCACGATGTAAAATTTCGTATTTCTCATTACCTCATTGTTAATCAACAATACTCGTACAAGTTACAGTTTAAAGATAGCAGTAAGTCCTAAATACTTCACACAATACCGATATCAATATTTCGATATCAGTCTTGCGAATTCAAACGTTTTATAATCGCAAAACCGACCATCTTTTCACCTTTCCCTTAATAATTGGTCTTCATTATTTCACGCTATATAGCGTTCTTAATGATCTCCAATATTTGTTCAAACTTCAACGTTTCTCTGATTTGAATGATCCTAATATGTTTAAATATAAGTAATACGTACCTGGCAATTGAGTCGTTGCAGAAGGTGTAGACGTAGTCCGTTGTAGTCGATACTGGGCAGCCGCGTTTGGTGCACCGGTATTTGGATTTGGTGGAAATTGATTGGTCGTGGGGGACGTTGGCGGCGGAAACGCTTCGCTAGGAAACGGAGATTGCCGCGCAGAGACAGGTGTACCCGGCGAAGGCATTGATCGCTGCTGTTGCTGCTGTTGCTGCTGCAATTGTTGCTGCGCCGTCACCTGCTGCTGCGGCCTCACCTGATTCACGTTGAATAATCTCGGTGTGTTGCCGTAATTGCCCTGGCGCATATACCAGTTAAACGTATAAAAATACTCAGAGAAATAAAAAGTATGTATAATGAAGAAAACAGAGAAACTATATATTTATTTATATTTTTTAAATAAATATATATTTTTTCTAATATATATATATATATATATATATATATGAATGTTATGAAAAATACAAATAGAAATAAAATATTTGCTCGAACTCGTAATTTCCATGCATTATACTAACACTTTACTTATCATATCTGATCTTTAGTTTGCATAGAATGCAGTCGCATAAATATCAGTTAAAATTCTTTGTCTACTTCTACAAAGAGACAAAGAATCAATTAAGCTTCAGTTATTTTTAACTAATACTTATGAAAACAGTATTGTACGAGTTTTCTTTCTTTATGGTACAATAATAATGTTTCGTCACTCACTTGTGTCACTCGTGGCGATAACGGTTGCGGATGAGAAAACGACAGTATACCAGCCGGCGAGTGTGGCGAGAGCCTTGCCGCGGCAGACACTTGCTGACCACTGTTGAAGTTGTTATTCACAACAGGACTGTAATAGAAAGAATCGATATATAGTTTTAGTATAGTTTAGTATGCAGTTTCTTTTTCTTCAAACACGCGTACTTGACGTCTTTTTTAAAACTGTTATTTTCTTGTAAAAAGATTTATTTTCTAATGGATTATAAATTATGCTAATAAACTGCCTGGAAATATACTAACTGCTGTGGCATCGTTGATGTATACGAGTGAGCGAGTCGATGACCAGGAGCCATTTGGACGGATCCCCCATAACCTGGAGAGACTTGTGAATCTGGCACACTCGACCGCTGAATAAAAAATATATTGCACATTTATCACTTGTTTACGTAAATCAGAAAATTTTAGATGCAAAGTATGGCAAATTACATACAAAATTATATACAAAATCTTATAAATTAGACACAAAATTAATATTTAAAAAATAAATTAATTAATGCAAATAACTATATTGTACACTCAATAATTAGATTCCAAATCTTAGCTATTATTCATCATTATTGGCATTATTCAATAAAGAATAAAAAAACAATAAATTTTTCTCTTTAGCAAATCTCTCACTTCTTATATCTTGTACTTTGTATTGTAATAAACTGTATACCTGTAACGATACATTCGGTGGTGCAACAGTATTGCTCAAGAGATTATCGATGTTATGAATGCCACTACTAATCTGATCCGGCGCGGTGGCATTTGACGGAATAAGTAACTGCTGCTGCTTTTGCTGTTGCAGTAATCGTTGTTTTAATTGTTGTTGTTGTTGTTGCTGCTGTATAATTTTGGAACGTTGTTGTTGCAACTGTAACTGCTGCGGAAACTGACTGGTCTGCCTGACACCTGGCTGAGTGTTAAACCTCATTGTGGGCTGTTGGTACATGGGAGGTGGCTGGTAACTGTGACTAGTCGTCACAGGTGTAGTTCCCAACTATAAAGTTTATATATATTTTATTAGTATATAAAAAGTAATAATTCATTATTTTATTCAGTGTAAAATAACAATACAAATTGAGAAATATTTTAAAGAAAATAAACAAGATTAGAACAAATGACTTTGATTGAAAAAGACAACTTACCGCAGTGGAATAGGCTGGAGGCGTGCCAGGTATAGTTATGGTGGAAGACGTCGAATTCACATCACTCTCGCACTCTCTCATCAACACTTTCTGGATAGCGTTAATTGCAGTTTCTTTTTTCATGGAAGGATTCTGCGATGCTTCGGCGTCTATGATTTTTGCAATCGCAGACGAGCCTACTAAAAGAGAAATAGTATCATTGTTTTGACTGCTACATATGATCAACCAAAAATAATACAAAATTTTAATATTATTAGAATATAAAAACATATTATTAGAACGTAAGATATAAAAATGAATAAAATGTATTAAATGCCAAAGAGTGCCATTGCACTTTTCTCTTTGTTTATGACAATAATAACAATAACAATTACTTTTTAAAAAGAAGTCACAACAAAAATTACAAGAAAAAAACTTTTAATTTAGTAAAATGTACCTGGTAAAAATAATTATACAACAATCTACGCTATTTTTGCAAATATTCGCAACTTTTGCGCGCAAAAGTCAAGCGCATCTATTTTTTAACGGAATTCATTTCTCGACTTGATAAAATAAAATGTTAGAAACATAGGAAATATGAGAAGGAATGAGAAATTATCATACAGAGGAGATATTGAGAAAAAATTGGAAAGAGTATAAAAGATTTGAATTAATCAAAAAAAAAATAGCACGTGCTTGTGTGCCTAGTTATATTATATTTGATAATAAATTATATATTAACATATAATTTTATGTATAATTTTAATTATTACTGTTAGTTATAATTACCATCGTCTGGGACAAACTCTATAACTTGATCCAAAATATCCGAAAGGACAGGATCCGATGACTGATTATCCCAGGTAGTTGGATCAGTATTAGCCTGGCGATATTCGCCGCTACTCGCAAATTCGGAGTCGATAGTTCCCATTTGGGACCTTTGATGCTACAGAAATAAAGAAAATATACGTTTAAAAAAATTGTTTTTCAATAAGAATGACAATCACTCAATAAGAATACGCAATAATACATATTCAAATAACAAAATATTTAATCATTTTAAATTAATGTTTGATCATAGTTAATTCTAAAATCAATGTTCATTAAATTACATTAATCGTGTTTACCTGACTTAGTATTTGACTGAGGTAGGTATTGGTTGTTTGACGAGGTAGTTGTCTCGACTGGCTTTGGAGAGAACGCGTCGACGTCGCAGTGGTCGTAATCGCATTATTAGCAACTTGTACACTTCCACCGGTCCATGGCTGCTGCTGCTGCTGCTGCTGCTGCTGCTGCTGCTGCTGCTGCTGCTGTTGCTGCTGCTGCTGCTGCTGCTGCTGCTGCTGCTGCTGCTGCTGCTGTTGCTGCTGTTGCTGTTGCTGCTGTTGATGCTGCTGTTGCGGCTGCTGCTGCTGCTGCTGTTGCTGCTGCTGCTGTTGTTGTTGTTGCTGTTGCTGCTGTTGTTTTATACCACGTTGTGGTGGTAGCTTAATCTCCTAAATAAAAATTAACACAATTATTAATCTGAAAATTCAAATAAAATTTTTTTTAATTTAATTTTCTCTAATATTCTTTCTATTGGATATATATAATAATATCTAAAATGTCGGGAATTCAAATAAAAACCGCAAATTAATTTTAAATTTTAACCACAAATTAATATCTGTATATTACTGGGTGGGTCAGCAACGTGTCACACGGCAACGAAAAATAAGAGCGGTACCAGTGGTGCAATTTTGAACTCCGAGCATTCTACGCATACACCGAAGAACCATGTACATGTGCTGCGCAAAGCGTTCTGCGGTGTATACGAAGCTCGGACCTCGAAATGTATCACTGAGCGGTACAGAGATCCGCGACTCATGCGCCATGTTGCCTGATGCTTGCATGTTATTATATTCTTTCATATTATACATATGTAATAAAATTGACGGGTTTCCTTTAGAAAACAACGTTTAATTTCTTTTTACCTATTCGTTTTGCAAAGTAATAACAATCTGCACACACACTTTAGACATATTTCCAATTTTATTTTATACATAAAAGAAATGTTTAATGCTACTAAAAAAGTAAATAAAAATTAGGAATTGATCAAAATATTTTCTATATTGTAAAACAATTCAACATTTTAACGATTATATTCTCGAAAAAAACCACAGATAAAAACGAGACGGTAGAAACGTTCTGCTCTCTTTTATTAGCCGAAGCAAGAGCTGAGCGCACACGTACGCGGTTTTCGGTTATGTGAGTCTGCGGGCCGATTGCACGCTTCTAGCAATTGTAACGTAATATTTTTGGAGGATACCAACTTATAGAGATAAAAGAATCGAAAGATTATTTCAATCGAAAATTTGTTAAACTTTACCTGTGGTGTAGCAGATATCACAGATGCAGGAATCGGTGGAATATTGGTCGGTTGCGGCGGTTGTTTCGCTAGTAATGATGCTAACATCTTATTCTTCTCCCAAAGTTTACTCGTTGCGTTACTTGAAGAACTCGTGCCCGAAGAAGACACTTGGTGCGAGCCGTCCACAGGTCGTTTCACGGCTATATTGAGATCACCATCCTCTCCTGGTCTCTTCTGTCCTATTTGCGCCGTTCCGCCAAGACCTATATGGTCACCCGATTGTGATGGAGATGGTGTGGTATTCCGAAATCCAAGACTTCGTAAGAGAGAATCGTCCTCCCGGGGCTAAAAAAACAAAAGTAAAAAAAACACCAAAATGCATAGTGACTTTTATACTCCGTCCAGCGTGAGAATGCGCTGTCTACGCATAGGGGCAGCATAGCGGGCAACGTGCAAAGAGCGTTGCATCATCCGCTGGCATTGGCAAACTGTACGAGCAGTACAGCGCTGAAGAGGGGGACTTTCTAAGCATTCTGTGGGTGGAGATCTGCCCGAAACGGACGAGTTTCTATCCGATCCGTGGACATTCTCTCGCTGGACGGAGTAAGAATAACATTGGAACATACTTGATGCTCTTGTAACTTCCTCTCTTCATCTTGGTCTTTCATTAACTGTTGCAGAAGCTCGTTTCTCTTCTTTACTCCGGCGCGAGTTTCCTCATCCTCGTCGTCATTTTTCTCATTTAATAACTAAAAATGCAAAACAGAAAATTGTAATTTTAAACCTCCGTGAAGTTGGCACCTCATTTTTTAAAAAATCAATTTTTTTTTAGAGTTCTGAATGCACCCCAAAGAGTTCTAGAGTTCTCCATAAAATTTATAAATAGTTCCGGCGAATTAGACAAAAAAATCAATTATTGAAAGTATGGGGTGCTAACTTCACAAAACGTTATCACAAAATTGACGATAACAGCTTAATCGTCGGAAATAATTGAAAATATCATTAGAATTATTTGTAGAACTCTTGAGGTGCTACCCAGAACTCTAACGAAAAAATTAAAATTCCAAAAAAATTTTATTCTTATTGGAACTTAGAATATTTTCTTAATCGGTGATACGAAAAATAGCGAGAACTTGTTATATATTGGTCTGAGCGCTTTGAACCTTAATAATTATCGTTAGAACTCTTGAGGTGCTACCCGGAACTCCAATAAAATAATCAAAATTCCAAAAAAATTTCTCACTCTTCGGGACTTCAAAAATTTTCGATCGGTGATACAAAAAATAGCGAGAACTTTTTATATATTGGTCTGAGCGCTTTGAACCTTAATAATTATCGTTAGAACTCTTGAGGTGCTACCCGGAACTCCAATAAAATAATCAAAATTCCAAAAAAAATTTCTCACTCTTCGGGACTTCAAAAATTTTCGATCGGTGATAAAAAAAATAGCGAGAACTTTTTATATATTAATCTGAGCGTTTCGAACCTTAATAATTATCGTTAGAACTCTTGAGGTGCTACTCAGAACTTCAATAAAATAATCAAAATTCCAAAAAAATTCTCGCTATTTTTTGTATCGCCGATCGAAAATTTTTGAAGTCCCGAAAAGTGAGAAATTTTTTTGGAATTTTGATTATTTTATTGGAGTTCCGGGTAGCACCTCAAGAGTTCTAACGATAATTATTAAGGTTCAAAGCGCTCAGACCAATATATAACAAGTTCTCGCTATTTTTCGTATCACCGATTAAGAAAATATTCTAAGTTCCAATAAGAATAAAATTTTTTTGGAATTTTAATTTTTTCGTTAGAGTTCTGGGTAGCACCTCAAGAGTTCTACAAATAATTCTAATGATATTTTCAATTATTTCCGACGATTAAGCTGTTATCGTCAATTTTGTGATAACGTTTTGTGAAGTTAGCACCCCATACTTTCAATAATTGATTTTTTTGTCTAATTCGCCGGAACTATTTATAAATTTTATGGAAAACTCTAGAACTCTTTGGGGTGCATTCAGAACTCTAAAAAAAAATTGATTTTTTAAAAAATGGGGTGCCAACTTCACAGAGGTTAATTTTAAGATCATCAAAGTTACTACATAATTCTAGAATCTACCCATTCAGTATTACATATTTCTACCATAGACGTAATAAGTATAGATTCGCGTCGTTTGAACAGTTTACTACATTTAAAGAGAAAAGATTTTGAACAGAGTTGTTTCATCCCTCACGTGTAGAGAGATAGCGCTTTTTTTCTTATTCAATATTATTCGCCACTTAGGCGTAAGACACGGAATACACAATCTATACTTCTTGTGTCTATGATTACCATCATGTATCAATAAACCAAAGAGAATTAAATAGAATGGAAGATGAGCGTATATTGCGATCAACGCTATTTATTGAGTTTGATGTCCAATTACATACTCATTCTCTCTCTCTCTTCCGTGTAGTTTTTGTAATGTAAGACATCGAACTCACGAGATAGCACTGAAAATAGTATACGCAAAAATACATTGCGCCTCAGTGTAATATTGTGTTGTAAAATCTAAGTATTTATTTTGTTTTTGAATCTTACTTCTAGTTTAGTTTCTCACAACGGTAGTAATAATCTTATTTTACTTTAGTTTTCTAAGCTCCATGCAATAATGCTAGATTAATATTCCATTTTATGTTATATTGTTCATCATAGAGGTACAACTGAGATTTCCACTCTATCTAATACTCTTTATGGTACAAAGTTCACTGCCAACAGTGTACAACTGCCCTACTTAAATACTTTATCCAACGAGTAATAAAAACCCATAAAATTACCTGCAATAGCATATTATTTCCGAGCGACGATTTGGAGTGCTCCATGCTCGGCTTTGGCATATTGCTAGGACTCGTACGCATTTTGTGCTCCGAATGATAATCGTCCTCGTCTTGTTGGTTCAACAGGATTTTTAATATCCTGTGCTTCTGATTATCCGAGTCATTGTTTGTATTGTCCTGGCTGTCCTCGTTGGCGCTTGGGCCCTTGGTTAACAAGTTTCTGAGTCTGCCGGACTCGGTGGATACAACACTGTTATTCTGAGTCTCGACGGCGGTGACGGTGGCGTTGCTGGTCCTCGTCGTCGCATTGTCCATAGTATTGCCACTACCGTTGTTACTGGTGGGACATCCGCTCTTGCTGCTCTCTTCTGCTCGCTTACCAGTCGTCGTAGCGATGTTACTACCGACGCCACCACCGCTGCTGCCACCGTTGGTGCTGACGCCGCTGGCAGCGTTACTGCTTAATGTAGACGTCTGCGTGGACTCCTGAAGCGGACTGAAGGGGAACGAATTACTGAAGGTGTGAGCGGCGCTGACCGTGGTCGGGCTGAACGGGCGTAGGGGACTGCAGTGAGACGCCACCGCCGAGTTAGAGAAGGTTCCCTGCGGACTCGGTGACGTCGGGGCTGGCTGGGAAGGTGGTCGTGAGTTTGGTGGTCCGCTCGCTCTCGATTCCGGCCTATCCGCCCACCCAGCACTACTATCAAAATCCCATGTGGAGCTGGGGAAGAGTTCGAATTCCAAGTCCATGTTCCCCGACAAGTGGTTGAACGGATTGCCGGCTGACGTGCTTAGCGACGTTAGCGGGTTGCATGAATCGCCGCCGCCGCCGCCGCCGGCACTCTCCGCGCTAAAAGCGATCGAGTTCGACGACGTAGCGGCGTGCGAGACCGCCGCCGCTGCCATACCGCGAGCACTGATACCACTCACTTGACCGTTCAGATGCGCGACAGACATCAGCGGGCCACCCACGTTATTGTTATTGTTTCCGTTATTATTATTACTATTATTCGCACAACGGTTACTAGAGTGTCCTGAGCACACTTTGTTGTTGGAAAGCTGACCACCCTCGATAGACATTAAGTCATTGTCCCTATCATGGACAAGAAACAAAACAAATATATTGCCAGTTAGCTGCTTCTCATTTTAGTCTGTCTAATTAATATATCAGCGTAATATATTAATACGTGTGAACATTTTGCATCAATTTAGCCATCTCTTTTCGTCAATAACAACTTGTTGAAAATGATCTTTTAGCGCTTTACAAAACACAATACAAAATATTTTATTCGAGGAAAAATTTACCATAAAAATATATATGTATTATATGTAATATTATTCCATACAACGGTTACTATGTAGCATGATTTCATTTTAAAAAGTCTACAGTGTGTTTCATTTTAATCTAGCCAAGCGAATATTTCAAACGCTGTTGAGTTTAGAGAAAAATGTTTCAGACAAAAGTTGTAGAGTTCGGAGAGGGACACAAGATGATGGGCTTGAGTTTTTGATGAAGGTAAAATTGAAGGTCATATAAAGATCAACTTTGTTTTTTTAAATAAAATGTAGTATTTTTCATTGCATATTCTGAAAGAACATAAAATTCTGCATTAAAATTGACACGTTTGACACGTCTGACACGTTTTTCATAAAAATCCATAATTTTTGAAGAAATTTAGCAATTAAAAAAAAAAATGTTTGTTTTTGTAAAGAGAATCATGCATCAATTTGTACATGTTCATGAACATTTCTCGTTCTTAGAGTTACCCGGAATCAACGGCATGGACGTGACGAAAATCTGATTCCATCGGGATGCTTGATTTACGTGAGTCCCCTTGCCTCTCACTTTCGGGGTTGCTAAATTTGCTAAATTTCCTCAAAAATTATGGATTTTCATGAAAAACGTGTCAGACAATTTTAATGCAGAATTTTATGTTCTTTCAGAATATGCAATAAAAAAATATTACATTTCATTTAAAAAAACAAAGTTGACCTTCATATGACCTTCAATTTTACCTTCATCAAAAATTCAAGCCCACCATCTTGTGTCCCCCTCCGAACCCTACAACTTTTGTCTGAAACATTTTTCTCTAAACTCAACAGCGTTTGAAATATTCGTCTGGCTAGATTAAAATAAAACACCCTGTATAAAAAAAAAGAGAATAATCAAACTACTGCAAAACGTCAATCGTCTGTCAAATATTTGTCAAGCGTTAAAAAGTATGTCTAAAAAACGACACTATTTTAATTCAAACTCTCTGATCGTATATGTAAAAATCAATTTTAACAAGGTACGTCCCTCTCCATGTATGTTAACAATTTATGAATTATAAGGATAACTGTTAAAGTTAATTATTGTTTTAAAGGCAAAATTAATTCAACTTGCACAAAAAGATAGCTTAACAGAAAATTATTAGCTTTCTAAATAATTTAACATATATGTGCCCAAGATTTGACAAAAAGCAATGAGATAAAACAGCTTACAACTATCTTCTTTTAGTGATGCAATTTTTTAAGTGATGATTCAGGACAGAAATTAATAGAAAAGGATAATATCGTGATTATATGATGCAATTTTTTTATGATATGAGTGTAGCAACAAGCAAATGTGTATGTAATTTAAACGCTTAGAAAATAAGTCACGTGTAATGTATTATGTTAGATCTGAGCAAAATAAGCATGATGAACATCGTCATCAGGTTCAAACATTAAAAGCAAACTGAAATACATACATATACAATTGGGTTACTGTGATGTGAGAAACAGACAATGGTTCAAGAGTGGCCAGATCTCCAGCACCGATAAAAAAGCCTGCTGTTAAATCACATGCAATAATTATAATTTTCGCAAACTTATTAAAACCCGAATATGTGATATTATAAAATGTGCCGTGATGTTATAAAACTTAACATGGTTCTAGTTTGATAAATCCAAAATTAAAAAATTAGTGCAAATAAAAGAACAATGTTGTACATAAACAATTATACATCCTTATTTCCTAAAAATTAAATATATTTAAGATAAGTAGCTAAAACATATATTTAACCAATTGAGTGGTAGACTTTTCCGAAAGATTTGTGCCAAAAGTGGTAAGAGCCAAAGGTTAAAATATCGAAAAACGGTGAAGCATGGGTTCAAAGTTTTCGAAAAAGCAACTTTTCGAAATGGGTGTGAATCCCCCCCCCCGCCCTGGGAGCGAGGGGAGGGGGCAAAATAGGGGTGGAAAATGTTAAATGGCACTATGGGTCGAGTGGGGATCATTTGAAAGGGCGTTTCAAGACAAGAGCAATGATTTTTAAAAATGTTTACTACGACTTTCCAGTCAAAAGTGGAGATGAATCAAAAAAGAGGGGTGGACTTCCGAAAAGCTATTACCTCCGATTTGGCTTATATTCAGCCTAAATACTTATTTTATCTAGTAAATAATATTCCCAAATGGATTTTTGGCGCAAATGCCCCCCCGCCCCCCTCCCTCAAAGGTTCAAAAATAAAACTGTTTTTGTTAATTATTTCAGAAAGTATTCATTGTACGGAAAAAGTTGTCAAACAAAAAATGAAGCTCATAAAAAGCTACAAATAAGGTCTTATACATATTTTACCTAACTCCAATATTTTAATCTTTTAACAATTAACAGTCGCCATATTGGATCCGCTATTTTAAATTTTGCAATTTTGACAACAGATTCGAATTCAGTAGCCCAAAAAACCTTAGGATATCAAGTTTTATGCAAATCTATTGAAAATTAGTAGAGTTATTTAGAAATGTACATATATGATACATTACCACGTTTGGCACTTTTTTTTTTTTTTTGTACATATATGATACATTACCACTCAACTGGTTAATTAGATATAAAAAATATTAATGGAAGAAACGGCAATAAAAATCACAAAATAAAACACAGATATTGATGCATAACAAAAAAATATTTAAAAAAACAACGATACACTTCAACCCGATTTCTGAACCCTCCTCAGTTTGACAGAGTATTGATTTTAATTGAATTAGATTATTTTATTACATTATCAGCGAATTTTCAGCATATGTTATAGATTTTAGGTGAATTCTATTTTGATATTAATGTGTGCATATTTTGTTTGCATATAGACTGTAAGTTTAATGTAATCCGATTTTTCAATATTAAACACTGAGGATGGTCACAAAGATGAACCGAAACGTTTGATAAAATTGTTAAAATAATAAAGTTTTAAAGCACCAAATTACACCCAGCATCAACGTTCTAGCTAGCTCTTGTGTTTATTTTATTTTGACATTGACATATATGTAATTTAAAATTATTGCGCAAAGACATTTAAATATTTTGTTCTCAAGTGAAAATCTTTCGCAATTTAAACGTTAAACGGATCTTAAATTTTTTATCAAATTAAAAAATTAGAGCTAAATTGAATAAAAATTACATAACATGACTTTCTTTAATTATAATTATAATTATAATATATTATTATAATATATATATAAAAATAATTATAATATTTATTATAATTAATTCTTTAATTATAATAGTTTCACAATTATTATATCCTACTTTTTATTCAAAATAATTGTGATCAGCCATGGAGTAACTGAAACCATACACAGTAATAAAATTATATCACATATGTGCTCAAAAAAGCGTTAGTGCGTAATACAGTGAGAATAGAATTAGTTATTTGCATATCTATGTTGCGTTAAAGGAAAGTTCTTAAAGCGGGAATAACAAACCAAATGGCATAAAATGCAAGAAAGATACAAACAAAAATGAGATGTAATATAAAAATTGTAAATGAAATGAAATGTATCAATACTCATTTTTGCCTGCTTATTGTAATAAAAAGTTATACAATAATTAATCAGATTTTTAGTTAATAAAAAAAAATTCTACAATATTGTATGAATTGGCATTGTTATTAAAGGTACTACAAGATAGTAAATTGCAAACTTACCCGATGATGGAATTAGTAGCCATCATGAAGTCGCTATCGTTCGTATTCATCACACTTGCATTGAAAAATTTTGACTTTGTTTGAATCTTAAGGAACTTATTAGGACTAATACGCAGTCGGTACACATCGCTCGTATTTTCCCCGACTTGGAGCGTATCGCTCAAATGCTTCGTGAGCGTACTGAGATCATGAGGGTGGCACAAATCCTTAATTGTTGTGCCTATCAGGTCCTGCAAAAGAACGTAAATATATTTTTTTCTTCATACGGCTATCATTTTAACAATTATAATAGCGTTTAATTATCGTTAAATTTGTGTGTCGGAGCGAATGAATGATACGATAATCAAGGTACACGACGAGATGTCTACGCACACGCACCTTGCTTAGGTACTTGGAGTAAGCGGGGGATAGCCAACTGATGTCGACTCCGATAATCTTCCCGGTGGTATCCAATTTGACGGTGAATTGTTCAACGGAACTACCAATGGGCTTCTCGTTTGGCGGTATTCTACGCGCTAAGCACATTACGCAAGGACCAAGTTCTGACGACTCGGAGGACACATCACCGCTTTCCAGACGATCGGCGTTACTGGACAGAAGAGCAGAGCAGATTTGCATAGACTCGTACTTCGATACTCGCTGTTGCTTCTCTTCCATAGTCTCGTCCTTATCATCGGGCGGCTTCACCAAGAAGCGGCAATTGAAATTGCGGTTCCTAGTCTGAGGCTGCGGCTCAGTGGTCCAGCCTGAAACGTGCAAACTCCACTGTGTCGTTTCTTTTACGCGCAGAAGGACTAGTCGCGTCATCGCCGATTATAGCGCAGTCAATCTGCTTTTACTTATTTATTTATGCAGGATATTTCTATCAGATCAAATGTTATCGAAATCAAAAGTTGAATATGAAATTGCTGAAATTTGCAACGCGCGCGCTAAAAATTCCAATATTTTTCAAAATTCAAAATCATTCTTAATTAATCTCAAATAGATTTTAAGAGAGAAACTTGATTTAATTAAATTAAAACTGAATCATATCTGGCTTTAAAAATGCAAAAATCATATCACATAATATTTCGAAAGCAAATTTTCGCTAAGACAAAAATGTCACAACATATAATTGAGATTAAACAGAGATCTTACGAAACATCCTACGCAATATAGTAATCATAATGAAAATTTTAAAAAGAATTTAAGAAATGAAGATTAATTAACTAGAGCTGTTGATGCAGCTAGGACTGAATACAAGGGTACACATAATTCACGGACAACGAAAGCATGGTGAAAAGGATGGCGTCTCAATTTGTCAAAGGTACATGTGTCACCCCTTGAGTCTGCGCAAATTACCCCTAAACACGAACAAGAAATTGAAAAATGAATCACAAACCCTAAGGAAGAGGGTCTTTTATGAATTAAATTACTCATAATGCAGTGATTATGTCTATCTACAATCTACCCCATGCGCACTGGGGGTCGCCGCCCCTACGAAAGAACGTGGCACCGATTACGATACATCTTGAGATACACACCTAACGAAGACATAGGTAACAAACTAGGCATGAAGGTGTTGTGGTCTCCATGGTGAATAATGTTGTAAATATCCTTTCCGAGTACATCGTCCTTCGTGTAATTGATATACTGCGTTATGTTCTCCGTAACGTACTCCACGCGGCCTTCTGTATTTACAACGAATAGAAAGCCATCTAGCGCCTATGAAGAAGATACGACGTTATTCATTTTACGAGTAATACTTTACAAAAAGAAAGACTGATTCCGATCTCGTAAAACTCGTCCTCGATGACGACTAATCCCCGACGAGCTTAATCTCGTCAGTTAATTCCAACAGTACGAACCTCGAGTAAAATAGGGCCAACTTGATCGTTGGACAGTAAGTTGGGATTCGATGAGGACACTTCCCCCTGTTGTACGGCATGACTATTGGAGCCCTCTTGTTCCCTAAAGCGCCGAATCTGCGAAAAAAAAGAAACAAATAATCTAACGTTTCTTTTTGCACTCGGTATTTCTGATCCGTAGGAAAATATACAAGGTGTACCGCACGCTTATTCGCTTACACGTTTTTCGAAAGCGCGAAAGCAATTTGCGCTATTTTTTATTTTTTGAAACAATCCCATGTATGAAAATTGCGCAATGCAATGTAGATAAAACGATATGTTATCAATTGATAATGACATCGAAGGTATTCGAGAAAATGTGTAATATTGATGACAAATATTTTTACACGATTTTAAATCCTAGAAGATCCATGAAATGCAAATATTCAAAATATTTCATAACAATTATCGAAATAAATGATATCGCGTCAACATTTAATACTTGTATAGATCGCTTGCAAGTGAATGGTTCACAATACTTTGTCATTCATTATGCAACTTAGATATTAAAATTATAGAATAAAAGAAGATTTTATTTTTCAATTTCATTTCTTGCGATTTTAATAGTAAAAAAGCTAATTCTTAATACTAAAATTCTTCGTGTTAAATTCATAATTAAAGAAATGAGGAAAGTTTTTATTTCACATTCGATAATCATCGGCATTGGATCAAGCGTTTATCTCGATAATGTCCGTACAAAAGCACCGTGTACAAAACAACTCCACACGGACGAAATAATCTTTAATTCTTTTCGTTCAATGGAACGGTGGTAACATTTCCATTGCCACCATTCAAGTTATGCGTGACGTGATAATACGAGAAAACGACTGACTCCGCTTTTTGTGCATCCCGACACACGCACCTCGCGTCCGCACGAAAGCGAGATATGTCGCCGTGAACATAATACCGTAGCAAGTCGAAATGATGTCACGTTGCGAACGGAACGCTATTATCGCGACGCAAAAATTTAAAATAAAAGCGTTATTTTTTTACTAGAAATATTATTCCATTTCAAACTTTTATTTCGCACGGCTTCGTTTTCTTTAACTGTCTGATACACATTGTTCGTAAGATATATGGCTGCGCACCACTTTTGCGAGAGATATCCGCGAGATATCAGCGAAACGGGAGATGCTATCGCGCCAGATACGAAACAAATAATCCACTTGGGTGGTGGATCGCAATTTATTGTTAGACAGACAGCGCACAGCGTTGTTTTTTTTACGCGTTGACGTAGATTTGTCGCGCTGGTTATGGTACGGAGATATTAGCAGTCACAGCGATATGGCAAAAGCAGAAAGATAGGCGAAAGACACGCGATATATCAATAAAGAAATGATAGATGAAAGAGACATCGAGTTACGTTAATAGCACTGCGAGCATCACAATTGACGCTTGTTAGCTACGAAACATACAATTATAGAAGAATGTGACAAGATGATGAAAAAGATGAATAAAAACTCATTTGTTTTTCAACACCTACTTTTGAAATTAAAAAATATAAATTCTCCGAATTTTTGTAATAATTTCAAAGAAAAGGAGATTGGAAAAGTGTACATTGAGCAAAAAATTGCTTCATTTTAATATAATTCAGCCTTGTGTCGTTGCTTTCGTTGAACAAGAGGACGTTGCTCCTCGCGGTACACGGGGCTGAAATTTACTTTGTTGGGCGAAAGGCTAAGCGATCATACGAAAGAATAGGAATATGGTCAAAGGTGCGTGCATGCGTGTACATTCGTGTGCACCGTTCACAGTTTTTGTACTGTGTGCACAGTCCATTAGCCGCCGCGCGCGTCTGTTATCCGTCATTGCGTCAGACCGTTAACGAAACAACGACACCACTCAGAGACTGTCTTAGGAAGTTCCTCGAGTCTAAGAAAGTCGTTGCCCAAATGTAATGCGGTGAAAGTCACGTAACTCGATAACTCGCCGGGTGCGCGCCAGCTTGAAAGATAGACGCGCGACTTATTGCTCGAGATATACAATACTTTATTGTATCTTACTTATTTAAATTTCATATAGATTTTATTTTATATTATTCTTACACTCTCTGAGATATATTTTATCTTAATGTAAACTAAAGAGATAGAAAAAAAGATACTATTATTTTGTAAAAATTTTTAGAAAATCTGGAAGCGGCATCTTGTTCGATCTATGAATAAAAAAGCTAAATGCCTAATAAGATTCTTGCCAAATGATATTTATAAAAATATATGCAACTTATTTTTCTTGAAAATATTAATTTAAGGCTAAGAAAAAGAAGAATTGAAATAAAAACTTTAATATAAGCTGGTTGCGCATCATCAAATTGACATTACGATTAGTGACACGATTATGTCACGCAATGTCATCATCGTTAAAGAATCGCATCGAAACACTTTCTCTTTGATCGCAGAAGAAAAGAATAACGATTCAACGCGCGTTTAAGATTATCTTTTCCTCGTTTAAATTATTAGTTACGCAGTTTCATTATCATTCTCGGCGCAATTTAAAAGAAACGACGTAAAAGCGTAAGTAGAGCGTATTTATCGAATTGTGCTGGGTTGTCGTCTCTGCAAACAAGAACATTTTAGCAACGGATTCTTCAACGGAATTTTACATTGAATTTTCATGGAATATATGCATCTTTGCTCACCGAAAACGTAACAATTTATACAAAGTGGCACATTTTCTCTGCATCGTCCAAACTTAAACCAGACAAACTCGACCAGTTTCAATCCTTAATTTACCCAGACTTGAAGGAGCTCTGAAGGGTCGCGCATTTGGATATCGCCAAGTACTAATTTCAGACGATCCAAATACGGCGCCGGCGAGCTCGGAGAGCTCTCGACTGCTCTCGGGTGCGCACACGGGCGAAGTTCCTGCGTTACCGGCCGGAATTCACGGTCGCGCGCGGAAAAGGCGCGTCCTTGAGCTCGTATCTTGCGGCACCGATAGATCGCGCGGCCGTAATCGGCACGGTGGAATCTGCGAGAGAGTATTGCGGCGCACAGAGCTCGCTCGCCGTGGCCTCGAAAAGTCGGTGACTCCGGCCGGCGGCGCGGTCGAGTCCGATAAACGGTGTGTCTGTGTGTGTGTGTGCGAGCGACGTTGCCGCTAGTCGGCTCCTCCGCTGGAAACGTATATCCACGTTATATACACACAGATGCAAAAGCCTCATGCGTACGTGCATGCATTTCTCTCGCCGCGACGCGTCGCATGTCGTTCGCGATAAATTCCTCTTCGGCTTTCCGCCACCGCCACGCGTTTTCACGACCGATCGGTCGACAGGAAGGGAACGAAAACGCGGCTACAAAGGAATCATCCTCTCGAGTCTGGAATGAACGCGATTGTGAGCGCAGGAGCGGTTTGAAACGGCGCGGAGAGAGCGCTGTTCGAAGACAGGATGTCGAGATAGGGATAGGATGTCCAGGTGACAGTCCTAAAAGAAGGACAAGAAGTTTAGCCCACGTCAGATAAGATACATAATGTAGAATGATACTGAAAGCTTCATATCTCACGAGGGACGCGAGAGATGTATTGAACCGCTCCTGCGCGATCTCTCCAATTTGACAATGCCGTCGTCGTCATCGCGAACGGATGGACGGAATCTCCGATAAGCAAACGCCGTGATATCCAGAGGGGAGAGCTCGCGAGATAAAGTGTGTCGTGAGGAGCGCAATATTTACACGTCTTCTCGCTAGAAATTTTCAATCGACTCTACCTCGATCGCGTCGCCGGGGCCGTTGCGCATAGCGTCACCGCGCAGATGATGTCACAAGACGCGAACTCTCGTTTCGCGTTTTCCCTCTCTCTTTCCCTCTCTCTCTGACCTTTCTCCACGTCCCTCGCGTTTTCTCTCTTTCGCACAGGTAGCCCGTGTTATAGCGACGCCGCCGCCGTTTGGAAGGTTCGCTATTGGCCTCGGTGACGTCACTCAAGGTCACATGACAAACTCTCTCAGGGACAGGAGCAGCGGCGATTCCTCGCGGCGTGTGATAAACTCAATCGTTCACTCGTCTTTTCGGTCCACACAACAAGCTCCGCACTCGCAGATTCGTTTCCTAATTTTTCCTTCCGCTTCTTTCTTACTTCAGCAGCCGACGATACCGGCGACGGCGACGATGGAAAGAGACACTGGGGCTCGTCGGCGCGGCTCGTCGGCGCGACACGTGTTCCTCCGCGAATTGCCCGACTAACGTGTACAGGCGAAAACACAGACGGGAAGTCGATCTCCCCTCCTTCTAGCCGTGCCGTGCCGGTAGCGGCGAGAAAGCGCGTACGAAACAGACGAACGGATGAACGCATCCGAACGCCTTCTGCAGTCCACGAACTGCAAAACTCGGCCGCAAGCTCACTCGCGAAGCAGCTGAGCGCGGCTCGAGGGACGCTCCGTACCTCCGTGCTACAAGCAGAGATGAATGGTATCGAGATTTTCACCGCTTCGTTTCAGTTGCACTTTCTTCATTCTTAAAAATGTGCACTTCAATTTTTTTCATTTTTTTTTCATTTTGAAAAAAAAGCAAAAGACGATTAACAGATACCTCTTTTCTTATCTCGAATACTTTGTACAACTGTACTTTACTTCCGGATTGGATAGGTTCTAAGTTCGTCTATTACAGCATCGAGTAATATACAGGATATTGCACAGCACGCAACTTTAATGACAGATCCTCGAGAGTAATTTGGAGTCGATTATTCCTTAGCGAAAATGTTCCTTCGTTTTAGCTACATTCTCCCCACTTTTCTCCAATCCTTCTCTTCTCTCTCTGTACAGACAAGCTTAAATGTAAGTACACTTGTTTTATTTAAAATGAATGAATTTAAACGCACTTGTAATTTTTTACTTATAAATAATTGAAAATTAAGAAATTTCTGTAACACAGATTCTTCACATATTTTAACAGACTTTTATTTTAAACTTCAGCGTTGCAGTGCACGATGACTTTTCTGAATATTTCTGCTAATATGGTCGCTAAGGAAGAATCGATTCCAGGTAGATGGAAAATGTATCTTTAAAATTAAGGTCACTGATTACGAGACACTCCGCTACACAATTTAAAAATTGTATCGAATAGTATCGACGTCCCGACAACACTAGAACTGATTAGAAGACGGTAGCAACAGCCGAACGAACAACCAAAAGACAGTTTTTGATAGTGATATCTCGACGACGACAAAGAATAACATCAATATGTTGAAAGCAAGATTGAGAAACATCGATATATATATATATATATATATGTATATACACACAGTCAGTGTGAGCGTACACATAATTTAACTTAATGCCTAGGTGTGATGCAAGTAAAATTTTTATGTTGCAACACATAATGAATAGTTGCAATAATGAATATTAACCTGCTATCATGTGCACTTTTTATCTAAATATTTATTTAAATCTTATATCCACCTCCTCTTTCAATCTTCTTATATGACAACTTAACCAATTACATTGTAGGTCATTTTATACAACTCTTTCCATGATTAAAATCGATAATGTTTTAAACTTCAATACTTACTAATGTTTGCTCAACAACGCACATACCATTCTTCTCGCTTTTTATGAAGCAACAGCCGGTATTTCAAGCTTCGATTCATTAGCCACGAAGGAACGCGTTGGTTAAAATTTCAGTCCGCACCTTAGCTCAGCATTCGATACAGTTACGACATATTATCGGAATCTAAAATTTCTAGGCCCTGAAATCCCAGACCACGGCGGTGATGGCGGACTAGACTGGTTTCGTCGATGTGAGAAGCGCAACCTCGCTCGGATCGCTACACCGCCAGTGAGTCAAGGGCTTAGCCTTAGCGGCCGTTATGCAACTGCTGTTTCGCATTTAGCCAATGATCGCGCGAGCACGGCTTAACAAAGGGGCCCGGGACCTGTAATTATCGGTGTGTATCGTTAGCGAATTAATCGCGTATCGGTTTAAAAGAAATACCCGTAATTGCGTCTTTGACCTTTCGAGCGCAGTAAACGACGCGATTATATTAGCGATAATAATAGAGCAGAAATCAAACCAAATTTCCGCTAAGATAATAAGCCCCAAAGTGGACGGCGTTATGCAAAAGTGAGTTAATTCGCCAAATACTTAATTTGAGAGCGAATTAAATTTAAAACGCAAAATCTTACATCGTCGATTCAGCTGTATAACTTTTTTCAATTCGTCTTAATTCGATTAACTCACTTTTGCATAAGTCTATCGAATCAGATCAACAAGTTCTTAGTAAAAATTTCTGCGACTTTCTGTATTATAAAAATGTACACGAAATTCCAGAATTCTCGTATACGAAGCACCATGTAAGCTTCTAACATACACAAAAAAGTAAGAGTTTCGCAAGCTCGATCGCCTATAAAGTCGGTTGTGCGTGAGCTCACAATCAGTTGCATATCTCGATTCTCATACATAAAATCTCGTACCCGACATTATATATGTGAGATACGAACGCGCGCGAGTTTCCGCATTAAACATGCATACATTTGCGGGAGCTTCGATTTCAAATCAAAAAGCGATTGGATGGAATCCCTCCGAATCAGAGCGGCTGATCAAGTTACATCAAAGAGAAGGCATCGGAAGGGGGATTACCCAAAATCCGTGAGAGTTGACTGAATTTACCGAGTTGCCCAAAATCTCTCGGATTACGCGACAGACATCTTAGCTTGTTCCGAACGGCTCGAGCGAAGCATCGAATTATTCGATGTCATGATCATTTGCGATGTGCGCAGCACGGTGCAACTGTAATAATATATGCACAGTGAGCATTTCTCGCAAGTTTCTTCTGCATAAATTCTCAAGTTTTTCCTGCATTTTTCCTCAAGAGAAATATCGAGAAGCAGCAATAGCTTCGAAATTAAAAATAAATGAGCATAAATCTAGCAATTTAATCTAGCGATTAAAAACAAATTTTTCTGTTCCATAAATAAATTATTATAGTGGAAGATTACAAACAAACTATCATTTATTAACTACTTTTTAACAGCGAGAATAAGCAGAAAAATTTTAAACCTTATTTAATTTCAAGAAAATTTTATTTTAATAGAATTTTAATTTAAAATTTTTCTATCTATAAATAAATCTTTATAGTGTGGAAGATTACACAAACAAACTATCTGCTTATCATTTATTAATTACTTTTTAATAGTGAGAATAAGCAGAAAAATTTTAAGCCTTATTTAATTTCAAGAGAATTTTATTTTAACAGAATTTTAATTTAAAATTTAATTACCGAGATATTAAATATTAAAATATTGAAAATTACAAAAGATGACGTTCAATTAATTCATTATCTGGAAAAGTAGACGTCTCGATTACTCAGTTCGACCTGAGTTTTATATTAGAAGAAATAAATGATATAACAATCACGCGTAACAAATGCGCAGTGCTTAGTTAATATCCTGACGCGAGAAAAGCGTTTTCACAAATGGAAAATCTTCATGAATACAGCGGGTACCTGACAAAGATATTAATAGTAAGGTTTTATTCTTGTGCATTGGTTTTGATCTCTCCTCAGGGAAAACTTTATCCGAGACGTAATTACCGAGTTATATACCGTTGAAAATTAAACGGTAGCGACCAGAGGACAACTTTTGAAAGGAGTAACAGAAACAGGGATTTCTGTATTAATTGTCTACATTTCCTTAGAAAACATTTAATTGCCCAGCTATTTAGCAGCGAGATTAAGAATTTGCAAGAGACTCGAATGTTCATCAAGAAAATGTCTCGAGACGCCGTCCCGCGTTTCAAAATTGTTCAAGATGACAATAATCGCAATATATCGCATGTTTGTTAAATTTATCTCAAAATACAAAAGACAAATACACTCAAATAAAACTTGAAAATTTTAATTTAATATTATAAATTATACGCGCTGTAATTTAATATAATATTCTAATTAGAAATTCGCCTAGAACGGTAGGAATTCGCAATACTACAAATATTTCGTAAGGCAAAGAACGATTGGTTGCTACCAGAAAGTGTTAAAGTAGCAGAATTCATTAAGAACGAGTTTTTTTTTTTTATGTTAACGAAATTCTCATTAAGATTGCAATGCGATGAAATGTCGCTTTCGAAAACGCCGTCGCTCTTTCTTTCGTTCAGATCGATGCGCGAATATGTGTCATCCATAAAACAGGGCGACCTTTATAAGAGATTCGCTCCACAAATCTCTCAATAATCCTGAGTGCTTTCTCAAATATTTCATCGCACTTGCGTGGGCTCGCCCGCGAGCGATCCGAAAACAACGCCGATCAATATTTGATATTTGCCGATCAATTTTCCGACTAAAAATGCTGACAAAGAATGAAATTTTCTCCTTCTGTCCGCCATCTATCTATTTGAATTGCACAAGTGGCCTAGTGCCTTTTCGTTCTGTGAAATGAGATGATAAAACGTGATACGCGTGGGACAAATCGCAAAAAACTATGAAAATGATATCACTAAAAGATTTTATTATCTGTTTCAAGTAAGAGACACTTTATAAAGTGTCCTTTGACGATCGTAAAATTACCATTTTGCCTTAATACCGAGCAGTTATCTTTAATTTTATGGCTCGAGAGAACGATAAAAATGCGTATAATTCTGCGAGTGAAATGTGAGTGTTTTGGAATAGCATTTTATATCATTTCATCGATAATATAATCCTAGATTTTAAATCTCTCTCGGTGCGTCATTGATCTAAGCTTAACTTAACAAATTTATTAATTAATAATAATTATAACTGAAATTATAAAACAATGTAATTACATCTCATAATCTTTCGCATCACTCATTGTCAAAACCGATATGACATTTTATTACTGCGGAAGGAAAAACGATATACTGTATAGCTATATCAATACGGCACGCTCCGACAACACTGTTATCAATCATCGATTCGCAAGGGAGAAGAGAGAAATCTGTCTTCTTACCTGATCGACGGTTCTCTGAAGGATCTGACATTTGTCAGTCTTGCCAGAGCTCATGTCCGATGCGGAAATCAGCTCGGCAAGCTCATCGATATACAAGTTTTCTTGGGTCCGTCGTCTTTTTTCGTTAAGGCACTTGTTACTACAAACAATCAAAACAAAAAAAATTATACATTTGACATTTTGGGAAAATAACGCTTTAAATCCAGCTATAATCCAGCTACTAATGTTTCATATTTTAATACGAAATGACGAAATTATTGACGATAATCAAAATTATGTCATAGGTAACTAAATATTTAAATAAGAAAGTAGAAGTTAAGAATTGATACTTTATGATATCGGATTTAAAGCATTAAAATGTCTATTTTCTAAAATATGTAGTCGATACACGATAAATCAGGTATTAGTAGCCTGGTTTAAAATTATACTGATCACGTATTTATAAAAACATTAATATACAAGTATCAAGAAGCTATCGTTTGATTCTACAACATTTTTCTCGAAATGGACAAACTTATAAAATGTCATTGACTACAGCATGTTAATCTCTTCGTTAATACGTCGTAATATTATTCTTCCGACTAATAATTTATGTCAAAAATTTTCACATTTACTTATTACTTATAAAATTAATAAATTGCAAAATACATCGTTATTGCTTTTACGATCGCGGTTTTCTCGGTTTTATTGCATTGGTTTATCGCATTGAAAATGTCCTCGTTCATGATAAGTACCCAATTCTTCTCTAAGAATGCAAAAACTCGTAAATTTCTTCCGACTCAGTTTAGCATGTTCACGCGTTTAACACACTTTGTTGCACATTTTTTATAACAAATTTCTTGACTGACTTCGAATTAGTTTTTTCTTAGAAAATAGAATTTCAAGCGTGGCCATCATTTGTTAGAATCTCTTAATATTCAATATATCTTGGTAATTATTTATATTTCGAATTAAAATAAAGACGCTTGATTTTCATTTTAATTAAGAAAATGTCAGCTGTAAATCGACCAAAGAATCTATTATTAAAATTACGGATAGATCTTGCACAAGCAGCAGCAAAATGCTACAAAGTGTTAATAAACGATAGAAAATCCTGTGTGAAGATTCGACATTTAATAAAAAGAAAATTATTAGATGCTGAATCAACTTCTTGTCCCGTTGAGTTGAAACGCTCAGTTGACCTTGTGTGACGTCACGTCGGCCCAACAGTGACTCTCACTTTGCTAACGCCACTCTGCTATTTTAATACCCCAATACGGCTGTCTTACCAGTTACTACCTCGCTATGTATTCGCGACAAAGCAAACGAACGTTGCGAAATCAGCAGCAGAGATTAAAATCAAATTTAAAAATGATACAACTACGAGATCAATTCTCTTTGTTAGAAATACGAATGCTTTTTATATAAAATGCTCTTTATCGGTTGTCATGATTTAACTGTCACAAATATAAAAATAGAATTAATATTTCATGTGCTTATAACACCAAGATTCGAACTTACTGAAATATCATATGTATCGGTTTTAAATTCTAATTAATATTGACATGTTCTACTTTTTTCTGAACTTTTCTGAATATATTATTTAGAAAAGTAATTTTTCTTGAGATTGTCATTTTTAGTACTTTTAATTTCATTAATATCGAGTCCAAAAAATTATTAAATATAGAATCGACATCAATATATATATTCTCAATTTAAAATAAAATTTAAATGTAACAAGTCTGATAACTTTGATACTTTAACATATAGTAATATTATTCTAAAAAATATATTCCAAATTTAAGATATATTTATAATATTTTACTTAAAACATCATTAGTGAATCACTAGCGATATTTGGGTCATTAATACTAAATTAAAATTATTGTTTTATCTTTACTTTCATGTTTGTTAATAACGACATAATATTTGATGAAAAAATAACAGTTAAACTTTCTCTGAATCGTGCTTAAATAAACAACAATTTAATAAAACTTTATTCATGCGTAGTACTAAGCAAATATTACTTTAATAAATTACTTTATCAAAATCTGTTCAATCAGTGGCAAACGTTTAAAAACTTGCGCGTGTACACATTTGAGTTTCGCCATTAATAATTCGATCGGACAAATAAGCTCTCTGGCAAATTGGATGGCAACAGATTATGACATGTTCGCCGACGTACACGCATTGATGAGCTTCAAAAATCATGAATTTTCAAACTTTAAAATTACGCGCCCCGTTTGACATTTTAAATGTTTATCCCTTAATAAAACTTTATTCGGAATTAATTAATGTGACTGTAAGGTCACTTTTCTCATTTTATCAGATTCAAATTTTCCACATTTTTCAAAACTAAGTTCCTTACTTCCCCTAATACTTTCACATTATTTTATGATCCAACCGTAAGATATTAGCATTTAGTCTTCACTAAAATTACTTTCTGATTAAAAAAATAATATTATAAAAAAATTCGAATTTTGCCAGTATTATCTGTTTTTTAGATAGAAATATTCAATATTTTTCCCCTTTTAAGAATTAAATATTGTCATGCCTTTAAGTTGGAATAATCAATAGTTAAAATAAAAATAAATAAGTAAATAGAAACTTATCACATTACAGTTTTCATGTTTGCTTTCGTTATTTTAGTAATATAATACAGGCATGATGATTATTGCTATAAATAAGATTATTAATTATCAATGACTGCGTAACAAAATAAAATTACATAATAATCAGAAGACGAGCTATGATAACAAAATAATGTAAAAAAATTGAATACTTAATATTGCTTATTCTTGTATTGTTTGTGCAACAAAAACCCGAATAATAATTAATATTAATTACTACTTTTACATGAATAATTATGTTACTAATAAATAATAAGACAAAACTTTTATATATTACAATATTTCTGATGGATTGAATTAAACGATAACTCAAAATCTTTTTCACTGGCATTTTGTGCCAAATATGCAGTGTGAAACGCGAGCACTCATCGCTCACTATACCGTCTAAATTACAGATCCGGATTTATCGTACCTCGAAAAAGAGACAAAAGAGTAAGTTGGTACTTACATTTGCGATTGAGGCTTGATCGTATCTTTCTTTCTTTTCTTGCCGCCAGTAATCGCACTCATGTTGACCCGTGACGGGTCTTGCAGTTCACACGGGCCAAGCCTGCACAAAAGAATAAATCCATGGTTAGAAAAATATAGTGTTAAAAAAAATAGATTAAAAATAAAGAATCCTCAAATGTAGCAGGGTATCGATATTATCAGTCAAGATTTGAAAAATCTCCTGTAAAATCATACAATGTTTAAAAAAGAATATAAGTGACTTGCATCGTTTCTTAGAAAAATATAATATAAAGCTGTCGAAGCCATTTGTAATAAAATAAATCGAAAGTAAATGGAAAGGAATCTCATTTCGTCGCCTGGCAAAAATTAAAATATGGATCGATATTGTTTGCCACATATCGACACCGGGATAATATCGATAGAGCAATAAATGTCAAATACACTGAATATCAAGAAGAAAAAGTGAAGAATCGAAAGTTTCGAGTAGCGTCGATATTAAACATTTGCGAGATACATTCGCATGTTATTTTTTTGCCGAAGATAACTTCTTGCGAAATTTTATCGTATTACGGTGATGACTTCGCTTCAAATAATATGCTCGTATTCGACTAATTCGCTGCACGTGGACGAAAAAGCTGCGCGTGCGGTTCTACGAGTCGTTCCTCCAGCCGGCCTGTATCTCACCCCGTCCCGCTCAGTGCGTATACGCACGCACGTACACATCGTCACTGACATTTCTCCTGCTTTTCATATTCTCGTGGCTCGTTTACTTCGAAATCGATGAAAGCTTCTTTGAGAGGGGAGTATATTATGCTCGGCAAACGGAGCTGATAAAAAGGACTTTACAAAGAGTCCCCGGCATTATTGAAAGGGAATCGATGCCGTTCGCACACTATCGTTCAAGTATGAAGAGAAATTGGCGAATAGTAGTTAAATTGATCTGCAATCGAAAACAACTGGATTCAATCGAACATCAATTTTCCAAAAAGTATCTTTTAAGGACATAATGCTTAAAAAATATATAACAAATCTATTTTAAAGTCAATCCTTTCGCAATTATATATATTGTAGAAGAAAATTAAGGAACATTATATAAGACGTCATCAGAAAAATAATAAATAAGATGTCTAGAGCACAATTTCTCATCTCATTTCACAAAAGCAGAAGAAATAATCATTCTTCGCATTCTTTAAGCGCTCTCCAGATGCTCTCTGGACCTTCGCGTTATTCGAGCCCTTTCTCGCGCGGCGTCGCACAATTATTCTCTCTTCTTTTATCGAAATTGGACTCACCGGTGCCGCTATAAATACACGCGACGCACAAGAGCGACTCGAAATAATGCCTTGGACTACTCTGGCGGCGTAATGCAGCGTGCGATTCCTTGAGATCGTTTTTTTCCTCACACTCTCTGCGGCCGCCGGTTTATCATCACGCGAGCGACGGCGCGAGCCTCCCTTCGCCCTTTGTGTATGCCTTTTCGGTTCGTTTCCCCCGAATCAATAAAATTCCTTTATGGCGACACACGCCGGCGTTATAATAAACCGGAGAATCGTCCGCTAACGAAGTGCCTAAAGATAATAGATAATCGCGCGTGCAATAATGAGTACTAAAGTGCTAACAGAAGACGTCGCGGATGCGCGCAAGTTTTATTTGTATATATCTCGCGTGTTTAACTATTAAATAAACCTTAACATACATAATATCTGAGAGACTGAAGAATATTTGCATCACCATTTATCACTTATTAATATCAAAATATTATAATTTTCAATATTAATATATATATTTTAAAAATATATGTTTAATATGTATGTTTAATATATATGTATATAGTTTGCACATTTTTATTTTATAACTAAGAGGTATTTTAAATTTTTACAAACAAACAAGTATCAAAATTTAAAAGAGGAGTTTTTTTTGTTACTTATTCTGTTGTATTGACTCAAAAAAATCGACAAATAAAATTTGTCCGATACGTCGCGAAATGTTCCGTATATATATCCATTCTTCTTGCACAATATTTAATATGCATGACATAGCTATTTAAAATCATTAAAACAAATGTTTTTACTTCAGCGCTCATGGTGAATTTGAAGCGACACACAGTAATCTTACGATAGTTTGTATATTTAGCAAATCAAGCAATCATATTTTATCTCATTTCAAGACACTTCGTCTGAGATAATAGCTTACGCAGCTTTATACAAGAAATCGTCTGTTTGCTCGCTTTATATAATTACAACGTGTAGTTTCGTACACGTCTTACGACGTGCAAAAGATGGCAATTATAATTCCTGTAAATTACAGATTACATGACTTTTATTCGCGATCGGTAAGCTATAAGTACAGTATAGCGATTGATCGGATGGTTACGCTTTAATAAATGCGTTACGTTCGCGTCTTTCTTGTGATCGTTAATTTATCGGTGTGCCGATAACGTAATTAACGAGTTGTAAAGTGCACAGGTTATTGCATCATAAATTAGATGCATTGCATCACTTTTCCGACTGGCGCGCGCGTGCCTTTTTTCGGCTACGTTCCTGCTAATAACGAAACTGTTCTCTCTAAATACGTTTAATGCGTCTTTTTTTTCTGTTATCTCTCTGTTCTCTTCTTTTCTCCTATTAACTCGTAAACATAAGCGTGTTTCATTTGGAGTACAATAAGTAAAGTGTGCATATGGATCAGCACATGCAAAATACCTTTACGTTTCGCGCTTCTTCAATAAAAACGCTATTGCTTTGTTTTACTACGCTTTATCTCAGAAAAAATTGTATTACATTAATATTTCAATATAAAAGATGGATAAAACCTTTATTATCTTTTTGAAAAAACAAAGAAGAATGAAATTTAATCAAATATTTGCAAAGATAATGTAAGTTGGAAAATTAGTATAATAAAGAAAAATATGTAATTTATGATGCACCTCGAAGTAAATACACAAGCGCGTAATTTTATACCAAGAAGCACGCATATAAATATCGATGTCGAATCATATTATCGGCGAAGTACTCGCAAAAAGATTATATCTTCACAACACATCTACCAAGTAACTGTTCAATTCAAAAATTAAACGATAACTTATACCAGACGATCCTTACGTCACTTTATAATCGGTTTCGGATTTCGACAAAAAATCAGATGTAGAATCATAAATGTCCGCGCATAAAATACTACAATTTAAATCTCGTTAGTAGCAGTAAGCAACGACCAATTCGATCAATGCGTTTATATGCGTTGAAGACAGAGCACTGCCGTACACACACACATACACGTGTGTCCGCGAATGAAAAGTCACTTCGACAAATTTGGCGTCGACGTGTATTTCACCGTCAATTATACGCGGACTGTTGTATTAAACTTTAATGATAAATTCTCCGGTCAATTTGCAAACGATTTTCCACGTAACAAGATTAGTCTCGTCTTTCTTGTCAAAAATGAATATATTTAGTGCTCGCGATGACACGCAAAAAAATAACTCAAACGACACGAGTAAGACAACATTAATATCTTAAGAGAACAAACTCAAGATAACATTCTTGTGCCAATTTCCTTGACCCAAATTGCGAAAAACAGTACTCCGCCGGCGATGACGAAAAAAAGAAACATAAATTAAATTGAAAAAGTGCCGCCTGTTCGAGTCTAGACATTTGTTCTTTTCTCCGGAAGCGGAATGCATCATGAATATTAAAAAACGATAAAGAACTGATTAAGCAAGCCTGTCATAAATGATTACTGTAGCATCTCGTTAGCATCATGGAAAATGATTTCACTATCTTTAGAATACACATCCGCGCTGAGGTGAATATCGTTTCCGCGATATCGCAATAGCCGTTCAACGAATTATTACACGTCATTTTCACGCAGTGTCTAATAATCAATGAAATTTATGATGATAAAATTATGTCTAATAATCGATAAAATTTATGATAATAAAATTATTGCCATTACATTTCGTGCGGAAATAGCGTGTTTAAAACATCATCAGCATAACGCGTTATTGATAATAATGATATTATAAAACTGAAAACATATTCGTATGACAAAAAGTAAACATAAAGATTTTATATTTAACTGATGATTAACATCGAATTAAAGAATTGAATTAAGATTATGCAATTGCACCAAATTACATAATGATGCAGCTACGTCACACGCTCGATGACGTCAATATACTTATGCCTTATTTCGAGAAATTTAATCCATCGAAAGAATACTGGCTCTTTTAACTTAGAACGGATAATAACAGACTTATCGGCTATCATCGATAGCTTTTTTTCTGTCAAGTCCGATTTCACCTGTCTGCTGATTTTTATCGGCTAAAAATAGATGTTCATTGATTGCCAAATACGCGGCAGTGTCGTTCGCCGAGAAACGTGTAAAATAAAATGTGTATACCCGCGATTCTATTTCGAGCAATGCTCCGCATCTATGTCGATAACCTTGTTAAAGATGAAATGTAAACAGATTTAAAAAATCTAAAGGATTATTTTTAGTTGTTACGATAGCAATTACGATACTGGAAGGAAATAAAAATACGTCGACAAAATGTGAATAAAATATGTATCCAATAAAGTCAAAATTCGTCAAGAAAAAATATTTGCAATAACAAAGAAGAAAATTGTAAAAAAATTCCGAAAGCTAGATTGGCAGAATTCTGAAGAAATTCCGAAAGATATTAAACAAGCTTTGACACGTGTCTACACACAATATTTGATATTTATACCGGGTAGTATAAGCAAAAAATAGGTATACTTTTTCATGAATTTTTCGAACCAAAATATTTTTAATAATTTTCTAATCACCGAAAAACTGCTCGTACTTTTTTTTGTTACAAAAATTAAAAATGTGCAACGTTTCGAGATACTAATATTTTTATTACGAGGAATCAGCTGGTCGCGCTCCGAAGTATCTCGCTCGAGAGAAATAGTCGTGTTGCACTTGGAGCTCTTAACACGATAAACGCGTAATAACGAAACGTTCGGAACGAGTGACGATTGATCGAAAGTTTAACCTTGAACCGTCTTGATAGAATAATCGGACATTCTCGTAGAAGTCGGGCCGGTTCTACATCGACGTCAACGCCACGAGTGCGTTTTGTACTACGAAGCTAAAAAAAAGAGAACAACATCGATCGAGAAAATTGCTGACTAAACCGACAATCTTTAACCATACAGGTGGGTATCGTAAAAAGACTGACGAGACGAAAAGCGCAAAATGGATGGTAAACAATCTCTTCTGTTAAGGAAGACTATTGAAATATTACATTCTGACAGTTAACGAGCAAAAAATTTGACAAAAATCAAACATAATAATACTACTGAATTATAATAGCAAGTCTCAAAAATGTAGTACATACTTTATAGTATACTTTATAGTAATTGTGTGAAGAATTAAATGGTGGCGAATTAACTTAATTTCAAAGCTGGTTTCAACCGCTTAACATACGAAACGATAACATTTGATATTTGATAAGAAATCGTCGCGTAAAAAAGAAAAATAATTTCCTTTGATTTAACTCGCAATCTCGCACTTGTAATCATACTGCATAAATCATGCACTCCGGTCAATTTTTGCAGTTTTAAAAATATTTTTTATATTTAACACATCGACATCGCGGCTTTTCAGATTAAAAAATCCGATCACTCCGAGCTTACCGCGCTATTCGCCTCTCCATCATCGAAGATTGTCTCCCTTCCTTTTGCTTTTATTCACAGATACTGACGTTCACAGATGCTTCGATGTCACACGACCGCACAAACCGTTTCTTTAATATCACTTTTAATGTCCGTCGACACCGTGGAACATTCATTAATCTTGATGATTTTTTATGGTGATGTTTTTCGAGGATCGATCTCATAGCTGCTTCGAGGATTCGTAATTTCCTCCACGAAAGCTGTAATTTAATTATAGAATCAGCATTCGTCGACGCAAACTTTCGAGGCAAAACTTATTCGAAATAGCTTGTCAGCAATATTTGATCGAGAAACCAAATACTCGTGTTGATGTGTTTATTGTGTCGAAGACTCGACACCTATTTTGAATCCAGGAATTTGAAGAAGCTCGCCGTGATCACCTGACACTTGGCACTTTCAATGTACGATGAAGAAATATTCCACCGTGTACTTGAATCACTGTGTGAAAACTTGTGCGGATCGCTCTAAAAATCCGGATAACACGATCAACAGAGATTGCACAGATGTGTACAATACGGTACAAAGATTATTGCAAGCATATTCTCGTCGAGAACCACCCACGATCCTTTCAATTTCGTCGCACTTGTCACTTGTCGTCGCGAGTCGCACTCCAACACTCTGCGCTCCTCTCTCGTTCGCGATTTTTCAATGCAGCCGCGATCGCTTCGATGCTCCCGTCGATGCACACTATCGACACAGCTCTTTTTCGCGCGAGAGGGAAAACGCACCACGCGCGCACGCTCGCTAGCACACACAACCTCGTGAAATGTTCTCGCGCTTCTGCCGACGTCACCACTTATCGCGTAGGAAAGCACCTTGCATCACGAGCGGCATGTATCCACGCAGCCGTCACCCAGTTGTCACGACGCACCTCCTTCCCCTCTTCCTTCCTCGACCACCCCGTTCCACCGCCTGCTCGCGTCTAGAGCCACTGGCCTCCCTCTCCTCTCGATCGTTCGCTCGCTCGCTCGCTCTTCTTCTCCGCTCCGCCGATAGACCGCTTCTTCTCTCTTTCTCTCCTCCTTCCTCTTCGTCTACGCTGGCCGCTAAACGAGCAGCGTGCACATATACGTGCACATATACGTGTTGAAGGTTGACGAATGTGTGTGCGCGCGGTGGGCCGTCACGCACACAGACACGCTGGAGCAGCGGCTCGCAATCAGCGCACAGTGGATGGCGAAATTTTTGCTTAACCCAGTTGGCGGCAGCGATTTTCGAGCTTACCACGTCAGACGTCACTTCACAGCTTTTCACCACTCCTCAGTCTTTTTCTTTCTCTTCTTTATGCAAGTCTATTTTCCTTTCACTATTATCACGTTCATATCTTTGATTACATTTCTATATTCTTTTGTCTATACATATGTAAGAATGTAATATTATTGGATTATTTCACGTCCTATTTCAATGTTTTCCCTTGATCCTTCGATCACGCGTTACAATTAAACTCTGCTTCGCAACATGATTTAATCGAGCACGTTTTAATTAAGCTGCCGTCGCTTCGCTATACTGCAGGAATTCGCACGATGTTTGTTACCGAGGCCGAGAACACGGACTGGCAAATTCGTCTCGCGCGTGCCGAAGACACCGGATAGACACCTCGAAGCTCGAATGCGTAGTCGGGGAATCGCGCGTAGTGTTGCGTCGGCGCTTTCTGCACCGCGCCGCCGCCGCCGCCGCACGAATAAACGTCACATGGCTGACTCTCTACGTCCTTTATCTACTGCTCACAACGCGCGCGCGCAATAAAGACACACGGAGACTAAAACGGAAATCTGATTTTCCGAAATTCTAGAAAAGTGTTCAAAGTACGTCTACATAATCTCAAAGTTGTTAATTAATGAGAAATCAGAACATTGCGCGCAACAATATTGTAAATAAAAAAAGATCTTTTAAATTTGATATGAACGGAGAAACAAAAAATATTAATACGAGTTGTTGATAAATATTTTTTTACTAATTATGTTTGATAAACTATGTTCCTGAAGCAGCTAATTACAAGATTAGATCGCAAAATTTCTCTTAAACACCAACGTGATATCTTGACGCAAACAGCGAATTAGAGTCGCTCTATTTGTATTTGTGTGCAAATTATTAAACTGAAGTAGATTATATATGATTTATGTACCTTTATAAAATATATACCAAAATTAATGGACATTTTTAACAATAATTTCAGTGATAAGTTTTAAGATTTTAATTTTTCTTAGCAAAGATGCAATTTTTGTACATCATCGTTGATCTATGTATTGTTCTCCTATTTTTAATATTCCATAACGCGCTCTTCCATTAAAATTAATTGTTATTATAAAAAAAAAACTAATAATATGGTATAACGCATATTTTTATTAATATAAAAGTAATATTTATTAATAATTTCTTAAAAGAGAAATAAGAAGTTTCGTTTCTACGCAACACTCATAATAACAGAAAGAAATAATCGACATGCAAGTAAACATCCAGCGGAAAGATCACGCTAAGATCACAAAGTTATGGACCGATGGTCCAATATACCATATCACGGTATCACGTTAGCGGCTCTTCGTTCCACTTGCGATAGAAACGTTATACTACTCGGTGGAGCAGCGAATCCTCGCGCGTGTGCGATGTTCTCAGCTCGGTGGACGCCTTACACCTTGCACCCGTGCTATTCGATTCCTTCGCTTGCAATCGTCCTTGACACACTTCCACTCGCCCGACCCGCACTCCGAATCGATGCGACCGCGGAAGTTACGCGCGCAATACCCCGCCGCTCTTATCCCTCGTGCAGGGTATTCCAAGCCCGTCATACCGCCTTTTCATTCACGATTCGAAGTGAACTTTGCCGAGATATCGGAAGGGAGATAGTTATAAAAATTAAGTTTAAAAAAAAAGTGTAAACAGCATTTTGAGAAAAATTAAATTTTAGAGCTCAACAGAGAGTTCGATCAAAATAACACATAAACCTACCTTTTATTTTAAATTACGAATTAATTTTGACGAATAAACTAATATGAAAGATCTCAACCTTATCTTAGCGCTGCCAAGTTCAGATAAATGTAATAATCAATTTTCATTATCTACAAGATTTTATAAAGATTAAAAAAAATATAATTTGCCAATTGTAATGATGCATTATTTGGAGAACTATACGTAGGATTATCATAAAGCACTATGTCGAGTCCGACATAGAACCGAAAGTTATAAGTTCAAAATTTTACAAAAAAATGCTAAATAAAGAGTAACACTAATAGAAATATCCGCGTTGCGCCAAACGCACATCTATAATGTACACGTGCACTAGGCTAATCGTCGTACGTCAGAGCTCTTGCATTAACACTTCCAAATGGGCACTTGCTCCAAACTCGCTTTTCCTCATTTTGCAACGTGTGAGCCTTAACAAACCGTCCTATTGCTGGAACGAACGAAAAATCCACCCCCGAAATAACTACCTCTTGTCAAGAACATTATGCATAAGCCTGTAGAGAGAAGAAAAAAACATCTACGTCACTATCTATTCTAAACATACTTGACGCTCCATATTCCCGCGCTACGGCATCAGCAACAAGCGTCATCATCCTCCAGCCGATTCTCGTTTGATTTCCGTACGCACGCACGCACGGAGACGCACGGTGTGCGTCTCTCGCCGCTTCCCGCGGCACCCCGTAGACGATCGACATATCTCGTCGGCGCTGGCGAACGGGCAGAAACGAGCGAGGAAACGAGCGAGGACACACAGACGAGCGGGCTACGGACGCGGTCGCGGCGTGGCCCGCTCCGACTTGGCGCGGCCGAGTATCGCTTGTGGGTCGAGACTCGTATATGCGGGACCTGTACCCCGCGTGTAATATAGGTCAGTGGGCCAGGGCGATCGCGGACGGCAACGCGGACGTGTGCGCCGCGTCGCGCCGTGCCGCGCGCGCAAACGCGCGCGTTCGAGCTGCTGCTGGCCTGCCTACCTGCCTACCTGCCTGCCTGCCTGCCTGCCTGCTTGCTTGCTTGCTTGCTTGCTTGCCTGCCTGCTTGCCTGCCTGCTTGCCTGCCTGCTTGCCTGCCTGCCTGTCTGCCTGCCTGCCTGCCTGCCTGCCTGCCTACCTGCCTGCCTGCTTGCCTGCCTGCTTGCCTGCCTGCCTGCCTGACCTACCACCTCCTCTCGTTGCATCGTGCAGGGTGCTATCTCTGCCTGGGACTCGTGTGAATATTTGACCCTTCGCAATCCATCTAGAACAAGGGGTACGCCCTTGTCGTCGCGACAAGATACGATTATCGCGACGTAAGAATGTTTAATGTTGAAAAAAACATTATTGATTAAAAGACACGCCAATGTCTCAACGCGATAAGCATGTGACAGAGGTAATAGATATATAAATGATAAAATGCTGCGTAGAAAAAATGAAAATGATGAATGATCTCGTGAAAGATTGAAAATGATAAATGATCGCGTAAAAGATATTGTATATCTCCCGTATATCTCTTGCGGAAAACAAGATGGCACTTTTATGAAATTGAATTTAGATAAATCAATGCTACTCCTAACATTTACTTCAAGATTGTCAATATTATTAATGCTGTTTTGCAGGCTAATATTAGAAAAATCAATTTCTCACGCTTAAGGATCCTCTCGTCTTAGAATTTCCCGAACAAGTAATGTTTTATGGAAATAAATGTAATGGACACTAATTCACGAGTTTTACAATGATTATGAAAAATGAAAAATGTGTTACAACATATATAAAAATATATCGTTACGAACAAGCTAGCTAGTCTGCGATCGATAAACTGATTAACATAAAAACTATCGAAGGTTAATTCCGTTAGATATTTCACAGAACTTGGGTTTTATTTATACCTCACTCACTAAATTTACGATATCTTATCATTAACAATGCATTGATATAGTAAATAAACTAGTAGATATAATTTATTCACGGAAAGGACGTGAAATATAAATTGTAGTTTTGAAGAGCATAGGAAGAAGCGGGTTAATATCAGATCTGCGTGCACGCTCCTAATGCCTCGAATGCCATTTTGTTTTTAATAATGTCGTACTCCACGCACACTTTGTTCGCCGAGAAACCGCGGAAAATTTAATTTTGTCGTCTCGGCGGAATAAATGAAAGACATGAATAGCAAGTGGCTAGCATCCGAACGACTTAAGTATTTCCAGCGGCGAACTCTCGGCGGAGTGCAACGACGGCGTCCGTCGTCGCCGTAATCCCCGCGAGAAAAGAGACAGCGAGAAGAAAAAGGCGAGACGAATACTGCGCAATACTGTACGTAACACCCACGCGAACGTGAAATTAATATCGATAACCGAAACGACGCGACTCGCGCATAAAGTACGCCCGACGTCACTTTTTTTCTCACCGGCGAATAAATATATGCGCGCACAAATTTCGCGCGATGCAATCGCGCGGAACGTGACGGGTTTTTTTATCGGCTCAATTTAGTGGCCTTTAACTAGCTTTGATCATTGCCGTAAAACGTTTAATATCGGCGCGCCTGTGTTTTCGTCGCGCATTTAATGCGCCCAACGCGCCTATTCGATTCTTATCTCATGTCGACGATCTTTATATTAGTCAAATAAAATCTGCGGAGGCCACCAACTATCGTATGTGGAGCTAATTGCGACTAGAAGACGTAATATTTTCAAAGTTAACTCTTGTCGTCTTACTTTTTCTGTTATAGAGTTTGCGAGACTCCACTTGTCTATTATTTGTTGAATTCACATATTACTGCGATGTATTTATTGGCACATCGCTTTCACGTAAAGTTTATGAATATTACGCATAATATCCGAATTTAATTTAGCTTTTATCCGTTGCATTAATTTTCGCGAGTTACATAACTACAATTTATTATCATAATTTTCTGTCAATTTACATATTTCATATGTAATATTAATTATATAGTTTAGACAATACTTAATTATTTATTAATATTGTTATCATTCGCAATATCGCCATATATGTATTGTGAACCTATTTAGGGCTCGATGTGTTCATGCAATGGTCCAAAGATACTTTCGATCAAATGTCCTCAATTAAGACAATATTTTTCGTGCTATAAAAATAATTAAAAATTAAAAAATATATGCTCCAAGAACAAATAAAAAAATAGTGACACTTCTTGAACACATTGTGAAAAACCGCCCACAGCGACACTCACACTTTCACAGGCGAGAACACCTGTTTTCGCGGCGATCAAACACAGCGAGATATCGCGTATCAATCGCGAGGATCGACTGAGAATGCTCGTCAAGATTGACGTCTGACTATTCGTGAGACACGAAGAGAATCGTGCCGTTTTTCTATGTTTACCGGCATTTGCGCACAAAGAAACGAGATGTAGATTGCCATTTCACGAAAAATCACACTGTTGCTCGCGTCCAAGAAGATTAAATTCTATGCAATAAAATTCTATGAGATTTTTTATTGGTACATAAAATGATTCAAAACACGAATAAAAGTGTCAAGCTGGGAACTGTAATAAAAAATAGTAAAAAATAGAAATTTACCGATAAAATGGACTTGATCAAAGAGTTCAGTAATAAAGTTACAAATCTGTACAAATCACATTTATATAGAGAAATCAAAATATAAAAAATATATAAAAGGATTTGTAGAGAAGAGAAGCTTGAAAAAGATTGTTTCAACTTGAAATATAAATCGGTTTTAAAATAAGTCTCGCGTTTAAAAAAGATACAAGTGGTACGAAAATGTCCTTCTGTGCTTTACGATTAAAGAACGATAACAGATCCAAGAACCGAAATGTCCCGTTATTCGCGTGTCGAGCAATTCCACGTTGCAGCAAATTTCATACTCGAAATTGACATGCTTTCAGGACGGGGACAGTGCAGTCAAAGTTAGACGTTAATCTACTCCGCGAATCGGAGTCAGTGGCGATCCGTAGAAGGCGATCGCGCATTTAAATTGGTCGAGGTCTCTCGGTTACGCTCGAGTAGTAACACACTTCCCCGGCTCGGATATGCAGCTGTAAACTGTTCTGCAGACGCGAGCGTAGCCACGGCCATCGACCAGAGTTCCCTCTGCTCGCGTATACACGGTGTCTCGAAACCACCTTTCATTTTATTACTACACAACGACACAAAACCTTCGACTGACTTGCACTCAATCTTTATTTAAACAAAAGAGCGAGTTTCAATAATATTTCAATTTTTCATGTAAAAAATAGTTTCTTAATATTTCATTATTTTATTTTTATAAACGTTGGATTCTAAGAAGTTTTGTGAACATTCCTAAAAAAAAAAGTTGGATCATAAAAATCTTTAAAAATTATATTGTAAATTCAAGAATTTTCTGAATTGCAGAAAAAATCGAAGACATTATACGGATAATGTCTTCGCCGTTCCTGCTGATTATCGATAACAATCCTCTGTGATAATTTTACTAATTATAATTCCGTCAAATTCTCCCTCTTCAAAAATTTCTGTTCCGAATTCGTCGGAGAATCTGCAATTGTGAGGCACCCGGTAGCACTGGAGCATTCTGTATACACCTTTCGCCAGTCTTCCTACCGAGTTCAGGTTCACACTCACGTGCCCTCCTTTATCACCGGAACGCCTAAAATGCCGTGCATTTTTTCCAACCTTCGCGTCGCAAAGTTGATTCATACCATCGGAGAAATAGAAAGTCCGTTGCACATGATACGAGACGAAGGCGATCAACGGAACTCCGCGGAGCAAATATCAATGCTATTCTTAGTTTTATTTATTGCAATTGCGTGATAGCAGTCTTGCACAATGTTTATGTAAGGAATAAAGATAGCGCGAGCGGAGCGCCCCGCATTTTTATAAGGAACTTCAGTAGCTTTGCCTCCCTTTTTTTTCTCCCATTCGTCCCGATTGCATAACGCTGCAACTTACATAACATTTGAATTATACCGAGTGCTTTTCGATCGTTTACATGATTTAATCTTTGACTGCCCGATGTAATTTTCAAGCCACGTAGCTACTAGCTATATTATTGTGTCATTTTATTATGCACGTATTATATTATGCCTTTTTTAAATTTTGTTTGTGTTAATTATCTAAAATCATCGACCGTGTTGAAAAGATTCTTTTTTAGTTTGGAAAATTGGCTTTTCTGTCAACTAATGTATAAATTTTTGGCATTTTACCCCTAAAAAAGGTTTCATACGCTGACACACATACCAACAATCAACGGTACATCCCGATTTTCTCGCTCGCCGATCGAACGGACATCTTCAGCGGACGTGATACGCCAGATCTTTCGCTGATCGAGGAACGATGATAATTTTGAAAGTGAATTCAGTTACCGGGTGAAAGCAGCGATGTCCCGAGTGCGAACGGCGAACGTGACACGGTGACCAAATTCAGTCCTAAGTCTGAAAGCTTCAAGGCCCAGATCCGTTCGATGAACAGGCGTACGAAATACACGTTGCAAAACAGATGTAGACATTAAAGACTTGATTTTTAAAAGATCTCCATTTTTAATAAACCAATTGTTGCTATGAATTATATGTTTATGAAAAAGCTTCGATAAAAAAAAAGAATTTTAGCCAAAAATACAAAAATTATTGTATAATTTCAATATATTAAAATTTTATATCTAGTTCAACTAAAAAAAATTATATCTCTCTTCTATGAGTTTTTAGACATTAAAAATGTCACGTCTATCAAAAAATAGAACACTTTAAAATCGGACAAACAGCGTAGAAAATATTGGCCTGCACAGTTGCCGCGCATTCAGCACTAAATGTAATAAACGCAGATTTAAGTTTTGTTTGCTTAACGCGAAGATCGCGGTCAATGTCAACGTGAGATGAGAATCGGAATAGGCACATTCAGCGCTAAATGCGTGGCGAGGATGCGGTCCAACACATCGCCATCACCCACTCGATCTTCGAAACACACTCTGTTATTCTAACAATAGCTGTGAAACTTTTACCTTTGTTCAAGATTCTCTAGAATAGAATGAAGTATTTCTAAGTGTCTATGGAATAAAATATCTCTCTTTTTTATCTGAAAACGATACGATAATTTTAACTTTTGTGTATAAAAAAATATTTTATTTTTATCGTCTCATTAAAGAGGAAGGGGTACTTCAGGCTGAAATACTGATGTCCTGCTTTCGCAATTTAAAACTCCGGTCACCTTAAACGACCGTCTTTCATGAGCTGCCATCTCTCTTGGCCCTTTTATTAGGGATTCAGATCGCGTAGCTTCTCTGCGTCGAAGAAACTCGCCGATAAAACCCGCTGACAATACACAGCGACGATTGCGCAATGAATTTAATTCCCGACAAAATAATTCCAGAATACGAAACTATACCCGCCGATCGGAGTGGTTTTTTTTTCCTGCTGCCCAAGTACGATTGCGTCGGGCTTACAATAGCCGGAAGATTTGTGGACTTTTTTATGAACATGTATCTTAATGTCCGGAAATCCATCTTCGTTCCATTTAAGTCAATTTATTTCTTTTTGCAGCTTTTAAATCGAGATATAAATGAGATTTGTATGCTAATTAAATGCTACACGAGTCATCGCTTCATCAAGATATCGCTTGTGACATTTTCTACGTGAATTTTGCTTCGTCATAAATTTTACTTATTAAATTTTACTGAAATGGCACTTAATGCCAATGTCAATTTTGCAACAGAAAATATTAAACGAAATCAATTAAAGATCAGTTATCACTTTTCAGCAATGACATAAGATATTCTCGATTTAAGATCGAATTGTAAGAATTATTCAGATTTGCAGTCGCCAGAAGATTAGCAAACTTCGATATTTAATTTAAGAGTAAAGAAATCTTTGAAGAATTCGAGTTTCCGGATACATGCATCGAGCATGCTTGCCTACAAAAATGAATTTGGGTGTTCAATATCCGCTGGTCTGCAAGTAAGATGACGATGATAGATCACGTATCCCGGGGCTCTCGGAAGGACACGTCGCTCCGGCGAAATTGAAAGCGGAGCATATAGTGAGACACGTGTTCATACGTCACAATCAATCAAGCGGAGATTTTAACGACAACGACACCGCACTACAGTTATTTTTGTCCCGCAAAGTTGACTTTACGATACGCCTTAAGATTTACGACGAAAATTCCAAGGAAAACAATTGGGAGTGTTTTATTGAGTCGGATCTAATCTGACGCACAGAAAGTGCTAACGGACAGCATTTGTCAAACGCGCGATTCCCAATCACTCATTTGTAATGTGTCTGCAGATACGTATATCGTCCTCAATATAATTCTCTTTCATTATATAACATATTATCTTAATATATTGCATAATCTAAATTTTGTATAATTTTTCAGTGAGATAACTATTATTTAGTAATATTACAGATTTTATTTATTTCATGTGTAACATTGCAATCTCTCGGTGCATTTCACGCTTTTACTCTGAAATTTCACAGTGAAAATAAATTCTTTAGAGACACTTTATTCGTTCTCGAGGATCATTCGTCCTTGCCGCAGACACGTTGACAAATTTAATCGGACACCATCAACCTGGCGTCAACGTGAAAAGGATTAGATCAACAGGTCTCCTGTGACAAATGAACTGCATTTCGCGAGCTGCACTTTAGATGAGTTCTCGAACACACCAAAAAACTTTAACGTCGAGGCGCTCTCGCCCGTGCGTAAAGTGCTTTCCGAGAATACGATGCAATCTCATCCCTTCGACAACTGTGATAAATTAATTTCCCCATTTCCTACGCATCTCGTTCTTTCAACTGAAATTTCATTAACGAGAAGAGTCGCTCATGCATCTGCAAAATTGCGAAGAACAAGTTGTTTATCGTTGACATCACGATGCAGGATAACCGTGACAAGTGGCATCGCGGCACCCCTTAAATTTGTCTCGTCTTTCCCGTCGCCGCCGATGACCAGGCAGGCAGAACGAAAACCAGGAAGGGAGAGATCGAGGGTGGAATTCGCGGAACGATATTTAATACCTGTAGCATGGGATGAGATGAGATATGCTAAACACAATGCAAACGCGCGTGACGCGCGCGAAGGGTAGCGAAGGGAAAAGAGAAAAAGATGCGCGTGCGTCCGAAGCGTTACCATGTCGACGAGCACAAAGCGACGCCGCGCACCTTGCCGCGATGACGTAATCCCGGCGTCTTGCGTCACAGGACGCTACGAGGGAGGAGGGTGACTCGAGCGAGGGTAGAAGGGAAGGTAGGCGCGACACAGGGGAGAGCGGTGGTTTTAGGCCCGCACTTGTAGGGCACGACGGCCGGTTACGTAATCGACAACGCCGAGATGGTGGATCGATTATTTTCGCCGGCGAAAAAAGGGCCTGCGCGCCACCGCACAGTCCCGATTGGGCGCGGAGCTGTCCAAGGACTATGGGCGAGCGAGTGCAGAGATACCTTGACCATTTCGAGCCTATAAAGAACGACACGATTCGGCTGAAAAATTTTAGAATCTTATCAATATCTTATCGTAATTTTATCTATTGGCGGAGAGACATTTTAATCTTTTACTAAATTATAAATAAAAATTGTAAACATTTTCAAAAGATTTCAATTTCAGACTCAATAGGAAATTTCATTAAGATAATAAAATGCTATTTTTAGCCCATACGGTCCGAATTAATTTCGGCGAATATTAAGCAGAGGAATTAAATTTCAGGCGCGACAGAAAATTTGATAAAGATAAATGCTATTCTTTATTTTAGTTCTTCGCGGTTCAAATTAATTTCATTAATGAATAAGTTAATATCATTTCGTATTTCGTTCTTTTTTTTAACGCTACTAGATTTAGATAAATGTACTAATTAATTTTCATTACCTAGAAAATTTAATGAATATTGGGAATACATAATTTCCTAATTGTAGCCATGTATTGCTTCAACCTTCAACTATTTGGAGAAATGTGCAGAATGCCGCGAAGCACTATATCGAGTCTACTTCGACACAAGACCGCAAAGGCCGAATGTAAATTCAAGCACATTTATTTATTATACACTTGGTGTCATTTATTAATATGCATCTAATCTTGAAAAAATCTAATGACAAATGGAATTGAAAACTTCTTGACGCTTACAAAATAATAATATTTATAAAAGTAAATATTTATTTTAGAAATAAATAACGTAAAAAAAGTTTCTTGATTATAGTCAATTTTTTTCGTTTCACGTAGAAAAAATTGCTGATTAAAGTTTAAAGTAATCGTCGAAATTTGTTACCCTAAAGTGTTCAATTTACTTCGAACCAGCCGTGCGGGAGACTCGCTTGAACATTCTACTTGGACGGCATGTCGATACAATCGCGATATTTCCTTTCGTCCCCGTCGTAGGAAAAGGTTTTGTTTCTCAACATTGTAATGGTCGCCTTCGTGAACAGCCTTGGATAACTAATTTCGCTTTTAACCCGTTCGAGCATAATTTTCCTCTCTCAGGCTCCTTTGCGAAATAAGCTATCTAATTATAAGCAAAAACACGACGTAATATGCGACAGCAACAATTGGAGAATCGAAACGCGAGTATTGCGCGCAGAGTGTCGTAATTAAGAATGTCTGAACAATTTTTTCTCGGTCTCGGGGGTTCTCAGGGTTAATCGACCGACGTGTCATTCATCAACAAGGGTGAGTGTCACCACCCCTATTCTTCACGAAAACTTCTAATCTGCACCCATCACGCGACACCAAGGGAGCAATATCCTAAAATTAATTATATACGTCTCTCGTATATTGTTACTTAGGTGTTATTATCTCAAAGGCGATAAATGAAATCGCTTACACGCTCAGACAGGCAATCTTTTGCCAAAAGACTTCTGCAAAATTCGATCGATATTGTATATAATATAAATTTTAGTGCGATAATTATCATTTGCTATTTTATCTTCCAAAAAAAGAGCGCTTCAAGTTGAGCTATTTTAATGTACATAAATAACACATGTTTGCGAACTACGTAAAACACACTTTAGACACGTGCATACACATATGTGTTGCTAAAATGTTACTAAAATAACAAAATGAGTCATATCATATTTTACGCAAGACAAAACTTTCGATTTTCATTTTATACATATGTCAAGTGTGAATTCTTGTCGCGTGCGTTGATAAATGCTTCTTAATCTCAAATTTATTTTTCATTTCTTGCAAATTTCTGTCCACGTGTTATTACGCTGGAAATTGCGAATTCGATGAACGATAAAAATTTCCGTGCGTGTCATCGATAATCGATATGTTGCAACGTACACTCCGATTTCTCGCCTCACTAGAAAATCACAGAAAAGCCCCTCGGCGCGATACCGCGTGTCGTGACGCGCGAAGCAATTTCCCCTGAATCGCGATGCACTCGCGCGTGACGAGGATGATTGTTGCGCGGCGGTTTGAGCGATATTTAATTACATACAAGAATGAGACGCGAATGAGCGCGGTGCGACGACCGGTGCGACAATTATTATCCTACTTAACGACACAGCTCCGCGAAGAACGTAGACCAGCCGGCCGGTGCCGTCAAATACGCGCGTAGGCGTACTCGGAATCGCCAACAACGGCGACGACAACGGCGGTAAGAAATCATAATGACGCGAGATAAAAAAAAAAGACGATTTTCATCGCTTTTATAATAAGCGCACGTAGCTGAACATTCTCAAATTTGACTACCGAATATCAGCAACAGCACACGGAAATGATAGATATGTATTTTTTTAGCTGCTATTTTCAATCTAATTAAATCCACGCGCAAAACGTCTTCGACCCAAAATCTAATATTCCATCTCTCCACTGATGATTCACGAGTGCTTTTCGTCGCATCTTCACTTTCCTCACCGTCGCACGTAATAATTATGGCTTTGCCTTAACGAGCCGTCTGTACGAGCAGGCCCGTACGTATCAATATTTGTGTAGGTGGGAGGCACTTACTGCCGCGGGGACGGCATTGTTCGCGTGTCGTAGAACCAGCCGTATCGTTTGTTTAACACGGAGGAGACCCGTCAATTCTACCGACTTCGGCATTGGCAGCGCCGGTAAAAGTGACTCGCCGCCGCGAGCGTTATCGAATCACTTTCGCGAAGTGAGTTTACTCCTCTCTACGGGCTCTTCGTATTTTCACCGCTTCGTATTTAGCCGCTGAACGCGGCTACCTTAATTGAAACGTCGACTATAGTAACGTGTTATAGAACATGGAATACTGAACCGCTCGTTCTCCATAGAACTTGGATTTTGCAATTCTGCTAACGATACGAACAGTCCGCATACATTTATTGAAATGGTTATAAATACTTGCATCACTGACTATTGAAACCTATTTGCTCGATAAAATATGTAGAATTATTTTTTTAATAAAATTTGTAAAATTGAAAAACAAGTTAAGTAACCAGCTACAAATAAATTAAAATACTCTTCTTCGCTTATATAATGTTTTGTATTGTTCACTGCAATAGACATTTTTATATACTACATAATTACTTAACGTTCAGTGCCATAAAATAATGACGAGTAAATATTTTATTTAATATATCAAAATTAGACGAAGGTCAAAGTAAAGGAGGTCAAAAAGTGAAGGAACATTTACAGAATCAAACATTCTAATACTACTTGCAGAATTAAAATCTGGGTCATTTTAAGAAACTGTTTTAATTAAAAAAGTTCCTTTTCTTTATTACCTTTCCTCGTTTAATCCATTTTCTTGTTATTTTAAACTTTCTTTTTCATGAAATGCCTCCGGCTCTTCAAGCTAGGGCGCATATTTCTATCTACATCTTGTGTTAGATATGCATGTGTGTATATCGCAGTATATACCGAGTTCAAATCCGTGAGTTTGCTAACGATAAGTCCAAATGACTGTGCGGTTCAGCCATCCTTGCGGCTTATTATTTTCTTCCTTTTTCAATGTTTAAGCTTTCTAAACTTTACTTCAGAAAAAAAGATGTGGCAAGGAGAAGAAGATACTTGCCGCCTGTTACACGCATGCATTACAGACAAGTACTCATCGGTTGAACAACAGCGCAAACGAAACCGGATGACATAAAATAAGAACGAGAGAATTGTTACGCGCATGTCGCCCGTTATATTACAATACATTATATTACAATATCCCGTTACGTTATACGTCGCATTGCGGTGCGTAAGAATGTAAAAGTACTTTCTCTCATGAATCTTGTCGCGACCAATGCATAAGTACCGAAAGCCCGAGTTACGAAACTCGCCAAATTGCGTGACGCACGTGTAACTCATCAACGTTTAATTTATGAGTATTGTATACGTAATCTTGATTGTCCGATTAATTTGCCTCTCGTAAAATACTCGACGCAATTTGAATCCAACATTTGCTACACGGAAAAAAAGATATTCTTACTTTAAAAACATCTTTATTTTTAACATGAAAATCTTGATATAAGATTATATTGCTTTAAACGAAGAAAACTGGCTTGAATGAAGTCATTTTATATAGTTCAACCAAGAAAAAAATATTCTTATTATTTAAGATGGAAATAAAAAAGGAAATGGAAAAAATGGAAAAGAAAAAATGTTGGATAGAAAATAACATATTTTTCAAATAAAAGATTATAATTTTCTTAGAGTAAAATTAAATATTGTATTCTTCAAGTGATCATTATAAAATAGAAATAAGACTATAGTATTGTTGAAATTTAAGATTATTAAATTCTTATCGGAAGATTATAAATTGTTGCGTATATACGAAACAATGAACGCGTTAATTTGAGTATATAAGCTTTGATTTGACACTACTTTTTTTTCCGTGTAGCTAGAATACTCTAATCGTAAAATAAAATTAATGTATATGAAAATTTTATTTTATTTAAGGCTTGTTCTAAAGGATACATAATCGAAAAAGAACATAATTCACACGAGAAGTGTGTCATTAATCTATTTGAACAATCTTTAATACTCGATTTATAATAATTCTACTCGTTAAATAGCTACATAGACCGCAATTTGGACATAGGTCTATGAAGCTCGAAATGCGAATTTTTATCAAACTTATGCGGCATTTTATTGTCCACAATTTGACCACATTTGTCCATACATAATTTTTTTATCGACCTTGCAAAGAAAAATTGTACAAACATAACAAAATTTAAGAAAACCGCATTTAGATGTGTTGTACCAAAATTTTATCCAATTTTTTGATTGTAACTTTTTTCTGCACAATAGACAAAAAATTATGTATAAACAAATATGGTCAAATCGTGAACAATCAAATACCGCATAAGTTTAATAAAAATTTAATATTTCTCAAAGTACCAGCTTCATAAGTCTACTAAAATAATATTAAGTATTCTCGAAAACTGTTAAAAACCGAGTACATTTTACGTTTCGTCACAACCGAACAGATGATAAGAGGCCGCTTCTCGCGGTTAATTTTCCATTTCTTAACGCGTCGCGATGCCAATCGCCGCAAGGCAGATGCAACTTCCTCTTCCTTGGTTTCACCTACCGTAGTCCTAACCAGAACCATAAAGTTACGGTCGAATGAAGAAATAATTGATTCTGTCATTCGATTTGCATCGTAAATCAGCCTTCGCAGTTAAACAGCTTGCGAATTTTAACACTGCGAGTGTCTATAAGAAATTTTCCTCGGAAAATCGATTGTTTAAATTAAATAAATCAGTATTAGTGTGGTATTAGTAGTGATTGGTAGAGAGTTGGTTTTGCGATATTTTATTGAAGAAATCGTCCCACTTAAGCCAAATAAGATTAATAGAATGTTAGATTGCCATAATAATAGATGTTCAGGAAAATCAATTAGAGTACATAAAATATTCAAATTAAATTGGATAGAAAATTGAATTAATCAGAATACATAAATTATCTAGTAAAGCATTCAAATTAAACTAGATAGAATATTAGATCTTATAAATCTTTTGCAACACCACCGCTCCACTTATCTGTTCCAAATTATCTTCTTAAGCTACTCATATATTCATCAAAATCGACTAATAAATTCAATTTGTCTGATACAAAAAAAAGAAAATCTAACAATGCAGTTATATATCAGATTTCATTTAGCTACATTCTTCAAAATTATTCTCAAAATACTTTAAAAAGTAAGACAAAAAAGTAACCCAACTGTGTCACAAAAATAAGAATTAATGTAATCTAAAATCCCGATTACGCGTCCATCGCGTGAAAAGGACGCTCGCAAAATTCGGCCTACTGATCCAGTGACAGCCGGTATACCAGGCAGTTGATAGAACACAGTCACGTCGAAAGTAGCAAATCTCGCGAAGAGACTCTCGCCGGTTCATTCATGGAGCCGTTTCTCGTGTACAAACGACCACAAACGCCCACCTCGCTGTGTGTATATACGACGCATTCGCATTCTCCGCTCCCGCATCGATATCCCAACGCCGAAGTAGGTAACTCGATTTTACTATCTACTCTCGAGTTTGCGCAACACTTGCCGCGCGAATCCGGCACGTTCGCCGATAATCGTGAAATCATCGCCGACGCCGTTAGCTAGCTTACTCGCTAAAATGCCGTTGTGATTCGCGATACTCGCGGCACGCGCGCGTGTATAAGTAACGTATTGACAGCCGGTGTCGAGTATATCCGTCACGGTAAATTTCATTTCGCGACGTATGTGTGCGCGGTCGTCAGAGATAGATATTTTGTTCTAGTCTGACGAGGCGATAAAATTCATCGTCAAAACGCTTTTTTCATTTTCGTTGTATTCTTTCATTCACGTAAATGAATTTAACGTCTTTTTTTATCTTTTACATTGCAAATTGAAAAAAAAAGTATAGAATGTGATTAAATGGAATCAAATAATGTTCCATTCCAACTTTCGCATAGCTCGGTTCTGCACACACGACTATTCCGATGAAATATTTTTCTCCATTACTTTTCCGCATAATGTTGTATCACATTTAATTCGATTCAGAAACATACACCCTGCAAAATGATTTAACATCGAGTTAAATAAATGTACTATTCAAGACACACGATGTAGGATGGATAGTGCCTTTAATCTCAGCAACCGGATGACAATGGACAAGTTTCCGTGTTTACGAGATAATTATCTCACTAGCGGATGATAAAGGGCGGTATATATTACAACTATGAATTTGGGGCGAGCTTGTTTAACTTGCACCACAACTCGAATGTATGTTATTCACTGTACAGCCACTTCCTGTTTTTCATCTATTCAATAAACAAAAACAAGAACGGTCTGCGGTTAATTTATTTTTATCACTTTGACACTCTTTAAAAGAAAGCTAAAAAGCAGAAGTATAGATAAATAATTTTTAAAATTTTGAAAATACATTTTACTAAAATACTTCTTTTTGTTAAAAACGGTGTATTCTTTCAACAACCTTATTATCGATTTAATGTTTAAAGTCAGCTGAGTATACATATTTGATCAGGAAAAAAAAAAACCAATTAAACTGTTAATTGCAATCAAAGTTAGATAAATAACAGTTAACGTTTGCGCATAATAGCGATAAAATGTGATAATGGTGGCGATAAGAGAAACAATTATATCCCTGTCTTTAGAGAATATTGAATGTCACAATAACAATACGCGCATCCACGAAAGCCACGCTCAGTGAAATCGTACCGGTATCAATCCTCGAAAATAGTTTCGGGTTTCATATTGACGCCTCGCTGACGAGACGCCGTCACTTCACAGAATGTGTTAGATGAACCAAAAATTATTTTAACAGAGACAGATCTTAGTCATATTGCAAATTACCCAAAATATTCATGTCGAATGTTTTTTTGATAACTAATAGTATAAAACACATAATAAGCAAAATTTCCTTGACAAACTAGATTTTCGACCTTTTCAACATTAAATTTTGACGAATAAATATTACACGAGACTTTTTTAACACTTAAATCTCTATAAATTAATGTTGCTCAGATTTTTTGACAAGAAGAAATCGACATTCAATCGTATGAATTCCTCAAATATTCTCCGTTGAGTCTATAAGATATCTCGTATATGAAATCAACAGCGATACGCGTACACGTTTGACGTGCCAAGACTCGGATCGATACTCGGAGGCACTCGCGGCCTCTCCGGGAGGGAGAGGGCCGTCCTTCCTCTCGCTCGTTCCCACCGTGGCTAGGGAGGAGGACTCGAGGGATCGCAGATAAGAACGAGCAATGAGAAAAGCGCACCGTGGAAAAAATTCCGCTCGAAAATTCGCTGATCAAAGCACCTCTTAAAATGGAAAAAACAGTCAAGATGAGATTTTTATTCATTATTATTTTAATATAAATAAAGTTTTAAACAATCTTATCTAAAAATATTTTGTCATGATATTTATATAAATATATGAATATATAAAAAATATACTATATTATAATACTTGAAAACATCAACAAATAATTGAAAAACAGAAATAGTTAGAAATCACAATAAGCAGAAATACACGAATGTGTCATAGATTCAGATGTCGAAATGTCAACGGTGTATCGTAAAGATTATTCCGAGTAAGAAATGGCAAACAAACGATAAATATATATTCGTGTCAAAACTTTGTCAAAAAGTTATCGTCGGCGTTTATGTCATTGTGGAATCAAAACTAAAAAAAAAACAAGAGTTAAAGGAATGTTGAAGTTAATTAACGTTGGATTAAATCGGACATTAATAAAGAACTTTATCTCGGATAATTCTAATTGCCTTTTTTGTTTACGCGGTACTCTTCGTGTTACACTACTCGCACGAATACTCGTCGCGCGTTCACCATAAGAAGAAGAGAGATAAGAATAAAAGAGGACGAGAGAAGAAAAAAAGAGCAGCGGGCTCTCGTTATAAATTACGATCGCATTTCGGATCGCCGAAGCTTTTCACCGCGCCAGATAAACGCGTGTTTCATTAAACGAGACGCATTTATCGGGCAACGTCGTGCGCATGTTCACAATTAATATCGGCATATTGTGCTCGCTGGCACGCGGATAAATTGCAACAGTCGGAATAATCGAAGTGTGCCCTCATGGGCGTTTAAGCCACGAATGTTTTGGGGCTCGAAAAATCGCGCCAATTCGACTTCAAAAGCTAAATGTATGTCCTTTAATTGCTTCACAAACGCAAACATTAAATACTTCACTCAGTAAAAATTAAAATCCTCTCATTTAACGTCTACATAAATTTAAAAAAGATTTTTTATATGACATATTATTGTTTAATAATAACATAATATTTCCAAAAAAAAATACAAGTTTAATTCGGGAGACAATTTTAGTTCAAATTTTATGGACAATCTAATAAAGTTCACATTATCAGAATGAGAATTAAATGTTCAAATTAATTGTTTAGAAATTAATTTCTAATTTAGAAAAGTAGCAATTTGATTCTAATATAAAGATGTCATTCCACCGCCTATTTGAACTTCTTTCTCCATTCCTCGTTTTCTTCCTCTCTCGAAAAAACGAAATCTCTCGTCTATAGACAGACGTGAAAGCAGAAAGAACGTATGCACGAGTTCTTCGAACCCCAACTCCGTTCGCTGCTGACGACGTTAAAATTAAAATCCAGTCGATGTGCAACAGCTGCCCGAGTAGAAGAAAGAAACGGAAAGAAAGTAGAAGAGGGAGAGAGAGAAAGAGGGAGGGAGAGAAAGAAAGAAGAATGATATTTATTGCTGGAACACTGCGCGCATCTCTTAAGAGCCACTAAGCCCTATACACTTAATGCATTACGACACGATTAAATTGCAAGACCTAAATAATTGCTCTTGGCAGCTCGGAAAGCATAACGAGAATGACGTGTCAAATAGATAACAAGATGAATGTAGAATTCCATATGTTACTATTATCATCAATTGTACTCTTGCTGTGATTACGCTATTATTTTACTATCAATATTTTCATTATTTTGACTTTATTATAATTTATATATCAAATAAAAAATTGCAACAAATACGTGCAAAGATGTAAAAGAAAAGATGCTTTCATTATTCCGAAACCAAATCTGAAAACAATTTCTGAGCTTCTGAGAGTCGAAGTCGCTGTTTAGAGCCGACATCCCAGAATGCTTGGAAAGAGAATCGCGGTCTGTGTGGAAGCTTCTCGCTTATTAGACTCAGAAGTATTACTTCCTTCCGCTATCCTACAGCTACGTTTCTAAAGAAAAACGATCGAACGCGGTCCGAGAAGGCTTCAGAACGGAATTATCGCACCGCGTATGCATCCGCGAACGACGCCGGCAATGGCGCCGACAAGGTCAGATCGTGCGCCAAGTTCCGGCCGGTCGTTCCAGAAATTCTCAAGTGCCGCACGCGAGCTATTACTTCCGTCGCCGGGTGCCGGGTTAGCGCTAACCCTCATGGTTAGCGCGGAACAGACGTCCCTCTTCTCTCCCGGTAAGGCCCAGTGCACGCGTCTACGACCTCTGTTAGTTAGGCAAGTCCTCGTCGTGGGACTCGCTTTCAATGAACAAGCAGAATGGTAGATTAAGGCCGCGATAATTAGATGGAATCCTAAGTTGGCAGGATATCCCGATGGTAGTGATGTCTGTTACGTATGCGCAAGGTCGGACGAGAAGGTAGGACTTAAGGGACTGTCGTTTTAATTGGAATGTCTCAACGCCCCGGACAGTTATAATGTTATTTATAATATAATTTGTTTACGTAAAAAAATTTTTTGTTATATATAAATTACAGTAAAGTTAAAATAGTAAAATAATATAAGAAATATCAATAATAATACTGTATTAGTTATCTAAACTCTCAGAAAAAGAAATATTTACATACATTTTAGAATCTAGCCGTTGAGTTGTAAGAATGTGAAAAAACACGCCGCCCCATTGTGAACGCCGCTTAATCGTATGTCGCGCGCTAATGAACGTGAATGCTAGGCGTACATTAACGTTCCCATGTGAGATCTTTCCGCGGGCGATACGGTAAATTGTATCGCGATCGCATTTTTAAACATGCTCTCCGGACGAGTCTACTTAGAAACTGACTAGTACTACTTATTAATTATGAATAACGAGTGCACAAATTAACGCGCGAAATTAATGTGTTGGTGAAACATCAATCGTCCATCATTAACGTTAATTATTAATTATTCCTTGTCGGTGCTTCAGAATCAATTGTAGATGTAATTAATAATTAGCATTAATGGTGATAGTAGTTTCGTTAAAAAAATGAATTTGGCGCGTTAATAGAATCTACTATATAATTATCAATACCCAACAGGTTCTTTGAAAGTATTCTGAATTTCCCCGTAATGCGTTTAATAGTGCTCGAAAGTTTTGAAAAAATACTTCTCTCTTTTTCTTTAATTCCGCGGAGGTGAGAATTATTTTCTGCAAATGAAAGCCATTTGAGCACCGTTCTAAGTGGCAGCAACAGTAGATTAAATTTGATAAGCGTCGCGACAGCACATCTCTCGAGCGCGCATTTTTCCCGTGTATGCTTCTCGACTAACTGAACTTCGCACTTCAAGTACTACTTTACATTACGAGATTTCTGCTTAGAGTACTCGCACCGTTACATTGCAATCTATGTGAGAGGGGAAACAGAATTATCAGTTGCTGTACATTTATATCGTTATAATTAATGCAACAAGTTCTAAGTTACAGAAAAATATTCTGCTTTTTAACAATAATGTAGTAAACTTAAGTTACTTAATTAAGTTCGCGTTGTGATAAAAAAATCATTACAAGATTTCACATGAATTATTTGTATATTATAAAACTTTTTTCTCTCTTTTATACTATCAATGTGTTTAATTCATCTAAATTTTTGTTATTTTTCTCGAAAAAAAAAAACAAGATTTTCAGACTTGTTATGCTTCTCAGATACAAAATTGTTGCACGATAATTAATAACGAACAAAAAGTTGGATCAGAAAGTAATTAAGAGAAATGACGATGGAGTGATGAGGCAAACGGAAACAATAATTGCGCATTTGTGGTATTCTATTTCGAGCGTGTTGCAAGACGCGAGCATGAAAATATGCTGACTCTCTTTTTATAAACGTATAAGAATCAATGCTAAAGTCAATAGCTTAACACCTGCAACTGGGACGGATTATCAAGGATTATCGTTCTGATAACAGACATTCTAAGCCAAAGACATGCCGCGTGGAACTTCTCGTAAGACTTAACGCTGTTCAGACTCGACAAGTATCTCGATCATAAATCTTCAAGATATTATTTACTGTTTATTCTAAAAAGTTTTTTTTAGCAAAGTAAGAAGTATCTAAATAAAATACACTTATTTTTCTTCACCTCTCTAATATTATAAAAATAAAATTATACCATTATCAGAATAACATTGCATTTCCCCTATATTGAATTCACTTTTTGCTCGTTTTTGCTCATTTTGATCTAGTTTAATTCAATCAATTGCTACAACAGATGAAACATTTTGCACGAATTTTTTCCTATCTTATGATCGCATGAGTTCTAAGCTCGCCGTTTCGCCTGAGATACAAAGAGAGACTTCGCGGGAGATCGATCGATCGTGGTGCGCGATTCGATCTGGTCATGGGCGACGTACGATCAGTGCACATTGTTACGGTGAGGTGCCATAAATCGCGCGCATGGCGGGTAAAACGCGAGGCCGAAAAAGCGAGGCCGGCCGGCGGCTTTTTCTCGTCCGCGCGGCGGATCCGCGCGCGAGACTCGCGCGACGACGTAGCCGGTGACCTCCACGCTCTAAGTGACACGTAATTCCGCACTCGGCATTCGTTCACGGGCAACAAACGTGTAGTGCTCCGCACGCAGCTGCGCAAGCCGTGCGCTCACGTTTGCGCTGCGCAAAAAAACAGAAGCGGCGAGACACACCTGAGTAAGTATAGTAACCGCGCATCACGTAAATCTCGCGGAAGAGATTTTTTTTGTTCTTATTTCTCGAAATTTTCTTACGCAGAAAGATCCGGAAATGTGTGAGAGCAAATTTCACGCGGTGAAAATACAAGCGTTGAAAAGTAGAAAATACCTAACGCGCTCCAATTACTCTAATTTGAATATCTTTTGTGAGAAAACATTTAAAATTTTATTTCTATTATTTAATTTCTTATTTGATTGCTGTGTAATTTATTTTCATCTTCGATTATAATTTTTCAGTCGAATGTTTTGGAATAAATATATATTGTATTTTAATTAGGAAAAAAAACAAGACAGAGATAATGTGTTTGCACACGTGTGATATATCTAAAAACCAGTTAGCACAATCTGTGTACAAGTTATTGAGACCCGAAACTTTGCTGACGCCATGGTATGTTGGTTGCTATTGCAATTTAGCACAAGAATGAGGTGACGCACGTCACAGAGACATCACTCTCACCTTTTTTTTCCAGTTACATAAATCGACCGCAACTTTCGATCTCTTGACGACAACTTTTTTTAAGCTTAATTTCCTCTTTCTCGTCGAAAAGAAGGAACAGATACATTCATCACGCTTCGCCGGACAGAAGAGAAGGACATGGAAGTAATAAATTTCTTTTGAAGAAACTATTTCGTTTAAAAATTCGAAATACAAAATACAATGAATTGTGCAATGCACAAACTATCTATTGAAAATTTATTATAATTAATTGTCATTTTTGTTGGCAATTTGTGAACTTCAATTTAAATGCAGCATAAGCTTTTGTTTTATTTATTGGCAATTCCGAAATTTTATTTTATTTTTATATAATCTCACTAATAATAAATAAAATGTCAATTTATTAACAAATGTATTATCCCTATATTGCGGCCGTATCATCTCTTCAACAGTCGTTATTTAGCTAAGCAAGGCCATCTGACGGGATTCACTCGAATCAGCTGCGTCCAGACGATGGACGATGGGGAGAGCTTTCGAGAACAGCGAGTTTTCGATAATCAAACAATCGACGACTGCGCGCTCAGTCGTCCGCGAGACGAAAACTCCTCCACAGAGAGCTTTCCTCAATCAGCAGTGCTACTATGAAGCCAGGCGTTATCAATCGTGTCAACAAATATTCTTTTCATATGCGTCGAGAAGTTTTCGATCGTACATTACGATTTACATTTGATGACACTTTAACATCATCTCGTAATGCAACATTTTATGATAGCACGAAAGCGGATATCGAGACCAGCTACACTTTCAATTAATTCAAATCTCAATGTTACCATACGCAAAAATGAGTTTTGCATGTACGTGTCACAAGAAAACCGCGACAATTCACTCGAGTGAACTCGAGTAAAAATACACGAGCAAAGATTCAGACAAACAATACATGCAAATATTATATTATGAATTATATCTGATATAAGCAAAAACAAAGTATTAGCTAATTAAGATAATTTTGCAATATTTTTCCCATATTTTGAAACTCGTTAAAAATTTCAGCCTGAACTATTTTAATATTTCAATTTTACAACTAGAACAGAAAGCTCGTCGAGTGAAAGATGTAAGAGAACATCTATCAGTCAGTAAGCATTAATACTTGAGCAATATTGATATTTGTTATATCAATATGGATGAGTTAAAATATTTATATCTAATCTAATTTAATCTTTCCTGCTTGCAGCATGGCTTAAAAGACCATTCTGGAGCTGCTTACAATTATGACTTAAACCCCGTTTGAAAATGAGATTTCTGCCCGCTTTTCATATCGCACGCTCATACGGGATTTATTAACTTTCCATATCGATGCTAAGTGTAAAATTTTAATAGATTTCTAAGCTTCGAGAAAATGTGATGTATCTACAGTTTTTCAAAAACATTAATTATACATTAATTTATGCTACTTCAAAAATTCTCCAACGCTTCACATTTCACACCTTATTCGGTATACAACAAAAAAGAAATACAAGTGTTTAAAAGAAATTTACAAAAATGCAAATAAAAAAACTTGGAAATTAAATTTCTTGTAATTTGCATTCGTAATTTCAAATGATATGTCTTCGAAGAATCAAGTAAATGTGGTCTTAATTAGAAACTTTAAAGATAAAAATCATTAAAGATAACAACCAAACAGCAATTATGAAATACGCTCGACGCATACTTGTACTGCGAACAAGACGGCGGTTAAAGGATTACGCTTTCAAGGGGCTGGTTTGCTCATCTCGGTTTAGTCCAAACCGGTACGTTAAACCCCAAGTGCGCACATCTCTCGCGGGGTGAGAAGCAGAATTGGCCACTTAAGCTCAATGCACGTTGAATATATGTAAGACTCATTGTGCTGCACTGTGATGTTGACGTTCCCGACATTGCCGTCTGGTTTAGAGCATCCGCGACAGACTCACGTTGCAGCATCAAAAAGAAAAAAGGGTTTCCTATTCAGACACCCGTCGAGGGGAACGCTTACATTTCGTCTCGACCGCTTTTTTTGCAACATTCACAAATGGTCTCGTATTATCATCGTGTATTGATAATGTTGCATTTCATTCAAACCTTATTTTTACATTTTGTCGCACCTCGATCCTCAAAAAACGAATTACAATACGGGGGTGACCGTTTTTGTAACTTTAAACTGCTCTTTTTCTGCAAGTCTCAAAATTATATTTTATTCCTCGTTTTATTTCTTGCATTTCTTTCGTTATAGAAAGAAGAAAACGCGATGACTGTCAACGGTTGACCGCGCAAATGCCGCGTGTACGATCGGCTGGCTGGCCGTGCGCGAGAGGAGAGAGAGAGAAAGAGAGAGAGAGGGGGGGATGGAGGGAGGGAGAGAGAGAGAAACCAACCAGCTTGACCTGCCCCAAAATCGAGGTAAGATACAAACGCGCGCGAATACAGATGGACGCAGACGAGCGAACACCGAGACGAAGGCGGGGAGACGCGTCTCTTCTTGCCGCCGCCATTAGCTCTTGATGAAATTTCACTCCATCCGGTGTGAGACGTCTTCCACGATCGCTAGTTACAGTTATTTTGACACGGCAATTTTCAGCACGTTTCTACCTTTAATTAATATATCATTTATCTAATAATTCTATTCCAACGATTTAAAATGTGCTATATTCGCGCTATTATTCTCGAAAAATAAGAGTTTGATAGAAAACACTTTTTGTTGTTTGACTTTAAGATGAATTTTGAATAATTCCTTTCCATTCTTTTATTGCCCGAAAAAATTCTATTGAAAAATATAAAAAAGGTTAACGTTAGCCTGAGTAAAATATTACAAACTTAATTTGTCTTGTCATGCATCTGAATCTTTTTAAAACTTTATTTTCAAGCAACATTCAAAAAATGGTTCAAATATCAAATTAAAAATCTAATTATAAGAGATATATTGTATAAATCCATTGAACAAATATTATAAAATAAAAAAAAATTTTTCGTGAAATTTGTAGAAAAATGTAGACAAAAGCCAACTGCGGAATCGCTATTGCTATCAATTCTTTTTACACCTTTTCACGGACACCTTGTATACGTCAACCGCGCGCTCGAAAGTAGGTGACTGGCTGGATGTTGCGCTGCTGGGCGGCGCTGCCACAACCGTGCGGCCGCTGCCGCCATCGCCGTATCAAGCCGGATTCACACGCAGATGCCGCGAGAATGACCTTCCGGCCTCCGCGCACATTCGCGGCCCCGCAAATCGCGCACCGCACATCGTTCGCCGCCTAAGCCGCCCGTCTCTCCTAGAATAACACCACGAGCTTTGTCTTTTCCCGCACGCGATTCTATGCTAGGTATCATGGAGATTTTCCCGCTTAGATGTTAGTTCCTCTTTTCTTTTTTTTTTTTTTTTCGTGGCAACGCTCTTTCTTACAATTTTCTCAAATGAACCAAATGAATACCAGCTACTTTGAAGAATGTCTAAGATAAAAAATATGATGAAATGCGATTGCATCACACCTTACTCATCTAGGGTTAATTGAGAGAAGGCCGACACTTTGTTAACGCTAAACGGGTTTATCGAATTATTTTCACAAGCCAACAATTTAAACGTGACCTTTGATTCAAACATCAAGCCTCGGAGTAATCTTTTTATTATCGATCCAAATTAAATTGCGTACGACATACTCTGTGTATTTCGCAAATTAAAAAAAAAAAAAAAAAAAATTCCAGCTTCTCACGAGATGTTAAATAAAGCAGCAATGACAAATCAGCAATTATGAAAATAAGATACAAATCTCATCCCAAGATGGACCTTGATATTGCGATTTTGGAGCTACAATAAAAGTGACGCATGACTCGAAACGTACACAGAGGCTTAAAATCATATTTCCAATGGCCGAGAGGGGTCCATCATATGAGCCCGCATTTGCATCAACCACTACGACCTTCTCTCTCTCGCTCGTCAGCTGCGCACACAACCCCCGGCTGGCCTTCCCCCGCGCTGCCATGATGGCGTTCGCCAGCCTCGCCGCGTGACTCCCCGAAAGCCTCGCCTACGCTGCCGAGCAGCGCGTCGTCACGGTCGCAGTTACGACCTTTTCGGAACTTTGTTACGAAACGTGATGGCCCCGCTACTACCGTCCCGAGAGATCGATACCGCCGACGCTCACGAACACTCTACACACCCCGGTGGTCCTTCGTCCTGATCGAGCGGAACCACGACGACGACGATGTCGACGTCGACGACGATTGTTGCTGGCGCTGGCGTCGCGGCGCGATGACGACGTCGACGACGACGACGACGACGACGACGACGACGACGACGACGACGACGCCGCCGCCGCCGCCGCCGCCGCCGCCGGTATGCGTGGGCATATCGACCGGTCGGTCTCCGGTGAAGAACGAGCGGCGGAGTTGAGGACGGGGGTCAAGGTCGCCGCGGATGTACCACGCCTCTGCCTCCACCGTCATCCCGTCGACATACGGCACGACGACGACGACGACGACGACGACGACGACGACGACGACGACGACGACGACGACGACGTCGAAGGCGTCGCCACGTGCGACGGCGTTTTTCTGTCTGTGCTCCTCTCCCTAGCGTCTTGCTCGCTCTTTCTCGACAAACCTCGCCGCCCGCTGATCTCGAGATCAAAAACACGCTCGACGTCGTTCGTATCGCTGTGAGAAACCGCGAACAGTGCCATTGCGCGCATTATTAGTTAACTCCTGTCATTCCTGTCATTCCACTTAAAACATTCGCAATCAAACTCTTTTATTTTTTGTAAATTCTTTTATACTCATATCTTACAAACGAGCATAAAAATTGTATCTGTAAAATCAAACAACGATATCAGCTGTTCTCGAAATGTGTACGGCTTACATGTTACACATAAAGAAGCATGTTTATCATAATACGCAACAAGCATTAAAAGTTAAAGGAAAGTTTGCTTCCAGAATGAAAAGTGTAAGGAATTCAGAGTTTATGAGCATCCTGCATATTGCGCGACGCAATTTCAAATCTCTGATCGGATACGCTTATCATTGTAATGAGAGAATAAGGTACAACAGTGGCGCCAAGTCCGCGGGAATAATATCTAGATTATTCAACGTCTCATAACGCGTCTTCGAGATGCGTCGTTTCGTTCGCGGCATTATCTAAAATATGCGAAATCTGCCGAACGCACGAATAATAATGTGACATCACTGTCACGATATTCTAGCACGCGTATGAAACTCCGTGTTTTGCAAGATGACTGACAAAATACGATTCTTCGCGTTTTCCTCACCTCCAAAAAAATCGCGTCAATGTTTCTTCCGTGCTATTTTATTACACTATTACGCGTAATTTTATACACCAGCATCAAAATGATCAAAATGCTTTTTATTTAATTACAAATTAATATCTATATAAATTAAATAATATAATCATCGAAACAATAAATATATGTATTACGTTTTCACAATTTGTGTGGCGATATTAATTAAAAAGCGCGATAAAAAAAACTAACAATTAAAAATGTTTGATCCATATATACGTTCTGCTAAATATAATTATAAGCTGATTAACAATCGATAAGGATATTGCTGAACCGAATTATTTTTTGCGATTCGATCTTTTTTCCCGTCATCGCTCTACGACGGAATAAATTACGTCGACTTCCACGACTTGCGCTCCGCTAAGCACAAGAGGATGCCACTAATTAAATTCTTGGACAGTGGCGCCTGGAGGAACGAACGAGCCGCGTATACTACACATCGCCGTTGTCTCTCACACGAAGCTCGTTAACTCCACTGAGGTTTCATCGATGCCAAGGAAAGAAGGAACGAAGCACCTAACGACTTGTCATACTCTAGAGCTAAGTCCCCGCGCGACGAAACTCTCCTAAATCACGCGAAGAAGCGACGGGAAATTTTTTAACAGGACATTTCCTTTAATCGGCAAGAGAATATAAGAGCAATGCAAATATGATGAACGATGTAATACGTCCTAATTGCTTGCATCATTAATTAAGGGAGTAATTAGGAGTATTAAAAGGATTCCGCATGAAGATAAATGCAACTTATGTAAGATACGCGATTGTGGTAATAATTAAAAAATTATGATTGAACATAATTGATTAATTATAATTTACATTATATTATAAATTTATATTCAACGGAGCACTTTTAGTACTTCTAATTGCTCCCTTAATTAAATTATTTTACTAATTTTATTAAATTTGTTAATAAAAACCTTTAATTTTTTATTTACAAATTTAATAAAATTTGTTAAATTTACGAACCATATTATAAAAAATATCTTTACTAAAATCTTTATTACAATACTAAATTCTCATGTGAGAATCGATTTATTGCGATAACGAGAGGAATCGCACAAGAGACTTGCGTTGCATATGCACACAATTAATCGTGTTATCCTACAGTCACGTTATCTAATAGCAGTTTCACTGGCTAATTAGATTACTACATAGCGATATTCGTATACTATATCGTAACGCACGCAAATTTGTTAGATAGGCGTGCATCATTAATCAGACAATATGACGATACTAAAAGCACATGCAACAAAATAAACCATCATAAAATAAATTATGAAATCAAATTAGTAAAATAAATAATAAAAATACATTAAAATATTCTCTCCATTTTCGTATTATTTTCTTTGTTATTTTGTACATTAAATTAAAATCCCATATATTCCTCTATTCTATCAATTATTATTATAAATTATATATTATAATCATCTGTCATTGAATACTGTTCAATGAAATTACTACAAATTAATTATTTAATTAATTAATTTTGACAAAATAAATTATAAAATTCTATTAAAATCTTTCTTCTGCTAATATCATTTTATGCAGTTCGTAATTAAAATTTCAATTCTCTATTTTCTTATTATTTACATGTTATTGTAACACGTTAATTTTGTAAAAAAAATAAAAAGAAATATTCAAATCTGAAATAATTCAATTTTTTAATTTTGGATTTATACACACTACATACAGTACTGTTGCGAATTCGCTTGCTTCGTTATCAGCTATTTCAATGTCAATCTTAAGGCTGGCCAAGATATAAAAGAGAAACTGTGTACGAAGACAAAACTCAAGTTCCCATCTTGCAAATCGATCTATCGTATAATCTTTGCGCGTAAAACTATAATATAATCAATGTAACTTATAGGTTAACGAATACACGGCGAACTTTCAAAACGGTAAAAAATTTTTACGACACCGACTCACTCTTGTTGCGCCGTTGTTGGTCCCCTAATTCGACGTGTCTACGTCGGAGTGATTCGGCCGGGTGACTATCACCTCGAACCTTGACCCATAATGTCGACTGTGCTACGTCATAGACGGCGACAGTGCGAGAGAGATTTACTCTTCTCTCGTCAATCACCCAGCCCGACTGAAATATTTCCTAACCATGTGTCTGCGTTGAATTATCACCGATAACTTTACGATTTACCTCTATTTTGAACTTGCAGATTTATTTTGGAATATTTTACAACCAATTCCGCTAATAACGTTTGCGTTGTTTCATAAAGATAATCCGTTGCTGAGTGGACTGGAATTATTTCATAACGTTTAAAGCACATTAACCATGAAAAATATAATTAGATCTGAATTATTAACAAATATTAGTTTTTTTCAACAAATTTTTCACACGAAATATACAGAAAGATATTTTCTCAAGTAATAAATTTAATATTGCACCACACAGTGTTCAAAATAGACAAAAGTATTGTGACTAATAATTCGTAACAATTTCTCTCCGCTTTAAAAATTATTGGAACAAGAATTAAGTAATATAAAAATATTTTTAAAGATTGTAACCAAATTCTTGGAATTCTTGGAATTTTCAAGTGGCAGATAAAAGCTTAAAAAATATCTGTATGTAAATAATATCTTTTAAATATTCTCGCCTATCTTCAAACATAAATTCTTATCTACATCTTCCTTCCCATGAATAATTTCCGTTTCGTTAAATTTGTTTCTACTTTATTACAACTACTAAAAAATTATAACGTAAGATCTCGCAACCGCTGCTCTCATTAGCGCTTATCGCCTCCATTATCCCTCAAATATTAACCGCCAAAGTCGCAGCCTTTCGCTGTCATAAACACAACGAGCGTTCTCGTAAATAACACGCGAACGTCTAGTATATCTATTGATTTTCTTTTTATTTCGGCAGTTGCGAGAAGCAGAGTACATGCAAAGTGCGCTGGCTTTGGACGTATGCCACGAGACTCATAAAAATATCGTCCTCGCGTCACGGGCTCGCATCTCGCTAGTTTGTCCATCGAGTCGTTCTGTTCGTGTCCTCTCGCAATTTCGGCCGAGAGAAAAAAAGCAGCGAGCGGGAAAAAAGAAGAACACGACACTTCTGCGAATCCACCCGCTTTTCGCGACGAGACGGATGACGGACGGGAACGGGTAATTAAGCCGGGGCGATTAGATCTCGTCTACTAATGACACTCGCCCTTAGTATCGAGAAACATTCGGCGCATCATACAGCAAAAAATTTTTTAATTGCTACTATTTTCAAAAATGCTAAAATATAAAATATAAATAATAGAATGTCTAAAATAATATTTAATAGACACAAAGCGTAAAGTGCTAGATATAAAACATAAGATGTATATAAAATGTAATTATTATTTTCTAAAAAAATTTATTTCTATTTTAGAGGATCTTTTCTAAAACAAAATAAATTTTTCTCTTTTTCTCGCTTTACACTTTTTCTCTTAAGAATGTGCTCTCTCTCTCTCTCTAAAATCCTTCTCGGCGACACGTCAAGAAACAAGCAGGGAGAGCAAGCGCGTCGTAATAGGCTCGTGAGCTTGTGTAACGTCGTCATTTCCATGGCCATCCATCGTCGTCACGTAACTTTCTAAACAAAACTACTCAACCTACCTATCGCTGCTGCCGCCTCGATGTACTACTCGCTCGGCGTGCACCGCGATTCAGAGTTTACAAGCGCCCGCTGCGCCGTTATCATACGGGACCGGTCGATATTCAGCACTATTCGAGATTCGACATTCGCCGGAAAGTGCTCTCAACGACGTCCAAGTTCCGACAAACTGCGATTCCGACTTTTGCTTATGCATTAAATTTGCGTAACAAACAGTCGAGTTTGAAAAACAGAGCAAAAGTTTGTATACATCTATACAAATTAGTTATTCAAGTGTTAAAAAATCGCGTAAATTTTTTTTGAATAATAATTCGTGTCAGTAGATAATAATTTCGAAAGATAACGTCCAATATCGCAATAAACCATCCCCTATCATTATCACGTCGATCATTCGTTTGCTCTCTAAAGAATAACAGGCTAAACGTTTTGCGAAATGGTTCACACAGAGAATGGGCGTTTTAACACGAGCATCATAAATATTGATAGCTGTAGATTTTGGCCAGACGAAATTATGACAACGCCGGCGTTTGCCGAGAAAAGAAATTTATTTTCGGTCAGACACGCGGGCTTTCTCTACTTGTTTCGCCTAATTTCGTCGCGTCGCGTCCCACCGAATGGGAATGGCCAACGTAGCTCGGCCGTTACAAAGTAAAGTGAAGGACACCGAAAAGGGTAATGCACGATGCCGACGAATGAACGATATAAATCCGATAGCAACGGTGTCGCTGGAAGCGCGCCAATACGGACATCCAAGTTCTCTCCGAACTCGAATTCGTGCCTGGCACACGCGAGCCATCTCCTACACGGTTCGCCATGAATCAACAAATAAATAATTAAGTATTAAGAGCCGGGACGAAAACGCGATGATTGAGGAAAAGCCGAGTGTTGATCGAAAATTAAAGTGTTCAAAGCAAAAACAAGACAAACCACGATTTAATTTTATTTTAAATACGCGAGAGCTCGCGTTTCCAATAAATTTTACAATATATGATTCTATCTCACGCACTACACTCTTATATTTTACACTGATTGCCAGTGATATTTATTATTAGTTAGAAACTAAATAATAATAATAATATAGAGCAATATTATACTGAAATGACAGCGGAAGAGACAGTGCGAGTGTGTTGTAAATTAATATTATGTTATTGTTGCGTTATGTTATATTATTAGGAAATTCAACAGCAACATTATTACTCGATAACATCAGAATATTTTTACGGTGTAAAAAGACTACATTAATTCTTCCCACGACAGAATTTCGCCTGGGGATCGCGTGCGTGCCGAACGAGACGCATTCCATAAATAAAGCGGACGAGCGGACCTCGCGGGTCGATCTAGACAGTGTCTCGGTCCTTTCTTTCGCGATAAGCGCGAATGGTGCCATGTTCGATAAATGAGAATACGGAATGCCAAACGCTCGTGACCCACTTAATCGGCGGTCGGATCGGGACTGATCTAATTAAGATTAGATACGCTTTTCGCTTTCGGATTACTTTTGTCCTGCGCGCGGATTATTTTGAGGTGGCCTACTCTATTCAACTGGAACAACGACTTGCATGTAATAGAATATTGATGACTTTGCATCGGGGACCGATATAACAGAGCGCGCAGCGGAGGATTGAAAAAAATATTTCCACTGATACGATGACGTCTTCGACGTTCGATTACATATCGCATTGAAGGTCGCTAGGATTCGATAAGAACCATATCTACCTCAAAGAAACACGCATTTCATCATACTTTCTCTAAAAAGGTCCTTTATAAATACTACAACTTATCAATTTTAGTTTTCAAATCATTTCAATTAATTTTATTTTTTCAAATAAATTCTTTTCTCGCTCTTCTAACATTAAACGCCTAAATTTTTGTTATATGTAGAATGTCTATGTAGAATATTTTAATAATAAAAGTCTTTTAAACACATAAACATCTAAAAAAATATGAAATTAATCATATAAATATTATAACTATTATGTCCAAAACAAATTATTCATGTTTAAGAGGATGCTGGAGTTCCAGCGTTTTCAGCGTTTTCAACTTTTACGTCAACTTTTCAGATTGAATTATTTTATTATGATAAATTGCCACTGCTACATCAGATTGTTACGAACTCTGCGGTGCTGCGAAATCTGTTATAAACGCAATATGTTAAGTGCTTATCTTACGCTCGCAATAATAATTTTACAGCCCTCGCGCCTTTCGCGCAGCAACAGCGACGGCGACGGTGTGCAAAATGTTCGCCTGAGAAATGCGGCGTGCCGCGCGCGTAGAGTCCTGAATTTTTTAAATCAATCTTCCCCTCGCCTGAATGGCGCCGCGAGTCGTCCCGCGGCGAGCCGGAACGCGCTCAAAACGGGACAAGACTCAAAGAATGACTTGTTCCCTTCGCAAAAATAGCCGGTACGATGCGAAAGGTAAACAAACCGTCACGTGCACACACAATCTCATTACAGTGCCGTTTTTAAACGTTTATCTCACTCGATTTGATAAACCTAATCCCATACCACTTCCCTGAAATAGATTTACACTTTTTATCAAATTAAATATAAAATTATATTTCAAATAACAGCGTAAAAATAGTGAAATAATTTAAATAATGATTTTATCTATATGAGACATTTTTTATATAATACTCTTGATAGTATAGATCTTGTACTTTATCGTCCTAATTACTTTTTATTTAATAAATAACACTGCTCTGCATGGTTTCGTTGTTTGAGAAATAATAATAGTTTCCCATAATTTTCCATTCGGATTCGGATTCAACGCACAAAAATCTATAGGAAATCACTATTATTTTCCAAACAATAGAAAAAGTCCAAATTTGCAGACTAGCGTAATGCCTCTCATACAAAGTGGAATTTATGATCAAACAAAGTGGAAATTATTATTAAACGAAGGATACAAGATTCAAACATTTAGTTATATTTATAATCATATCCTTCCTCTTCATTATAACAAAAAAAATATATTTAAAAAATCTGTTTCACATTTATTAATTCCATATCGGCAACCGTACTCATTAGACATCTTTTATTCCGCATCGCAATTCCGGCGATTGAAGAGGAAAGATCGCGTAGCCGGTCCATGTTCCGTACCGACTGGTTCCGTGAGAAGCTCCAAGTTCCTACTCCCCGTCATCTACCTTTCTCTTCGCACTCGCTCCCCGTCCTCCTCGCTTCCTGTACCCCCCTCTTCCGACGACGTGCGGTCTTATTTTCCGGCATCGTTCCAACGCGATGAGCGAGCCGACGATCGTCGAGGTGAGCAGCGTTAGTTAAAGGCACTCGGCAATTTCCTCGACGACGATCGTCGCCGACGTCACAAACGGCAGCGTTTAATGAAATGTGAACGGCGCCGCGTTTACGGTGGTTCGGAGACCTTCGGTCGCGTGAATCGTCGCTCTCATATGCTCACCTTAACGTTCTCTCGCTCGCTCGCTCATTTCATCTCCCGCTGCGTCGCGGCGCACAATAGCTTCAAAGCGGTAGTAAGATCCAAGATTTTATGCTGGGTCGCGAGTTAAGTACAGTAGCCACCCGGTAGCGGAATTGATAAGCAACGAACAGCAGCGGCGAATTTAAATCTCGTGCAAAATAGCGAACAGCAACGGGTACGAACCGCGGTCGAATCTGAAGCAATGTCGAGAGCGCACACACGTGCGAAAACGATCTCTGCGATTGAAATGCGACGAAATAACGCGGAGACTGTAGGAAAAATAAAATGTGCGGAAATTGTTCCACAATTAAATCCTAGGAGCAGAAATCTTTCCTATCAACATAACGAGCTTGTATTCTCGTCACGTATTTAACCCTAAGGCGATTATCTTGTTCTTATTTCTCACTGGCGCCGCAGAGAGGAAAGCCAAGTCAGGAATCAAGTGAGAGACGACAATTCCAGCAAGGAAATCTGTGACCAATATTTCTTCTATCAACAATGACGTTCTCGTTCTCATTTTCCTATCTTCGCGAACGATGATAAAGTATCTAACGATGATTGCTTCAAAGACACCCGGTATGTTTGCGAAGCGTCAAGTTCGCTTAAAAGGAACTAAATACGGCAAAGCCGAAATAACTTCGAATTCCAATCTTCCGATGTAGTAAAATTAGTAAAATATCACATCCTAGTTTAATAACGCCTATTATTAAAGCGCTTTATATCAGTGTCAATGAATTAAGCTTTGCACTCTACGATATGATATGAAATTAGATGTAAATTTAGATGTGTGCAATTAATAACTATTCTCTCCGTTTTATCTTATCGGTAGACTCGGTTGGTTTCTGCAGTCGACGAAAAGCTATTAAATAACGACAACAATAGCGACGATGGTAATAACAACACCAAAATGTTCTGAGAGATTTAGAAGAAAAGTGGAAATACCCTGACGCAGCAAACTACTACAATAAACAGCTTACATATAAATTACACATCAATGTCACGCATCGCAACAATCGTGCAACGCCGATTAAAGATATCTTTGCATTATATATATAATGCATTATATATATAATGCAACTATATATATAATAAGCGCGGTTGAATGCAGAGGCAACTAAAAATAACGTATTTACGACAACCATTGATATCGCTCGCGCTCAGCTGGCCTCCTTGATTTCTCGGACTTCTCGCTTTCCTCGACGAACGTTCACTCCATTCCGAATTGTGTTGATATTTTCGGCCGCGTAAAATTTTCATTAACCTTTCCACGCTCTATTTATTAAAATAAAGATCTAAGTGTTTCACGAATTCGTTCTAAAGAAGTTTAGAAAGGATATCTTATTTATTACAATTTTATACTCTAAATAAACTATGTTTATTATATGACAAGTCAGGTATCAGAAGAATATTAAAAATATATAACAAATCCTTTGATTTAAAAAAAAAAATCGCGTTAGATAGCTTTAATGCTGGAATCAAAAATAAAAAAAACGCTCAAAATTATTACGAATGTTGCTAGTAATTTAATAGAGTATCGTAGTGTATTGCTGATGGAAAATTACTATATAATACCCCAACATTATATGGAATCAATGTAGAAATTTTTGTGCAGCGGTTACCTCATCATAATGAACCGTTCAGTCATCTTCTCTTTTTATGAGACTCATTTGTCTAAATTATAAGCTGATAGATAGATAGCAGCTGTCAGAATAAACATTTTACCGACTTCATGTTACATAACGAATTACATTTCTGAAATTTGTGTAATCGATCCGGAATTCCCGCCTGCTATTTGCGATTAAATCTCACATACGTAGATTGTTTTTATATTGTACTTTCGATAAGAAAAATATATCACAACTGCTAAAATATTACCACTCAAACAGTCATAAGTGTCTTTGACATAATAAATCGCTCACTTGAAAAAATATTTTGAAGTAACCTTCCATTGCATAACCAGAAATAATTTTTTTTTTAATTAGTGATGTTTATAAAAATCAATTCTTATCAAATGTGACTTTGTTCCAATAAAGTGCGACATTATTATCGTATAGAGCTTTTGAATAAAATCTTTAATCGATTTCGCGTACTTTATTTTAAAAATATCTTTATATGCTTAACTTTTTGTAGTTATTTTAATCATTTTTACTGTTATATAACTATCTAACAAAAAATAATATTTTGGACAAACGTAGAACGTTCGTAAGAATTGAAGTGCGAAGGCGTGAAAACTTTCTCTTGCAAACTTCGTCGATGCTGTCCTATTTATCTACTTCGCTCACTATTTCGTTACGAAAATTATTAGTGAGTGCTAAACGCTAGAAATAAATTTTAATATTTTAGTTCACTTTTATTCTAAAATTAATATGTGACCAAAGTAGCGAATTTTTAATTGCACGACTGTGAAATTAACTATTTCACGATTTATAAATCACAAAGCTACATTGTGTTAAAGCACTGGTCACAAAACAAATACGGCAACAAGCCTACGCACGCAAAAATGTTTCATTACATTAACAATTCAAAAATTATTTTGTAATTATTTGAAAATATAAATGTTTTACTTCATATTTAATACTCTTTTTAGATTTACTTTAATTTTATTTTATTTACAGATAAAACAGATGTAATTAACATTTGAATCGGCCTGCAGCGAAAAATTAAAAATATTGCGCGGAACTACGCACAATTCCCGCACTCGTCCCAAGAATTTAATGCATCGAAACGAGAAGCGCGCGGTTTTATCAGAGGATGATAAATTAAAGCAGATAAGTCTCCGCGCGCGCGCAGAATTCTTCATTATGTATACATATACAATGTACGGCGAGCTGTGTACCGAGAGAGTTATAATATTCCGAGAGATGATCAAAGAATAGGTTACGCCAGGACTCTATAAGCCGGCGTTGTCTCGGCGCAACTTGATGAAGTATAATTGGCGGCGTGATTGGTTTTCTAACCTTTCACTAATGTGAATGATTAGAAGATAGATAAGTGAAACGCGTCAGGCATTCGCGAGAGTCTTTGGCAAGAGAGAATGATTAAAACTTCGCTTCACGTGGCGAACAAGCGAGCGAACGAGCACGCCCGTATTTCAGGCGTTAATATGTACCGCAAGGATCGATAGATAAGACACTAACTTTCGCTTTATTTGATAATTAACGCAAAAAAACAAAACAGTAGCTACCTGAAGAAGACGTCAACGGAATTAAAAAACAAAATATTTCAATAATTATCTTGACAAAGTGTCAATTTTTTTTTTCGATTAGAAGATAAGACAGCAACTAATTTGACTTAAGAAAATTTTAATTAAATTTAGAAACAAAATATCGTTTTCAATTGATTTGAGAAGATTAACTGTTTTATTAATAGAAATAAAATATATATTATGATATATTAAAATAAATAGAAATCCTAAAATACTGGTTAATATAACTTATAAAAATTTCAATTAAATTGTTGCTTTAATTGACAAAAGTAATGGCAAGATAAAATATAGAATATTTGCTAGAATACATGCTAGATGTTTTATAAAAACAGAAAACAAAATATTAATTGTGAAAATGTTCAAAAATGACATAATATTGTTTTACGATATTTTGAGTTTATTACTTTATGAAATATTAAAATTAAAAACAAGGTAAGATGTTATTCTAAATCTATCCTTTAAATCTTCCAAGTGGCTGAAAATACTAATAAAGATATGAAAGATCAAATTAATTTCCAAGATTAGAATTACAAAGTGTCAGATTGGTCAATCTATAAAAATGTTGAACTGAATGGAAGACTTGACTAGTAATAAAGTGCTCGTAGCTAGTTTATGAAAGCATCGGAGCGATAATGATATCGCCTCCAACACGATGCAAAAAAATTGTTTTACAGTTGTTACATAATTACCGAGTATAATTCTGCTGGTTCGATGCAGTTATTAAAAGACGATAACGAGTGTATCCGATAGTAACCGGCGCGTGGAAATATTAGAAACTGGTTATGTCGAATGTGCTCGTGCGCATTGCCAGACAAAATTGTTTCAAAGAACGCGAGCATTTTGTTACCGGCGGATATGCCAAAATATGGCTCTTTATTGTCCACGAAGAATTTTACGCGATACGCATATGCCGCGGGTTTTCCTATATCGAATCCTACAATTCGCCGAGCGTCTTTCGGCATTGCGCGCGTATTAATAGTATTCCGCGTAATTCGCGATATTATCGAACGTAAAACACCTACGATTTTCAATTTAAACTCTTGCACCCATTGCGCACCGGCGAGCATTAGATTCGAAATTAATCAGGCGGAAAATCCGATTAACCCCCGGCCGTAATCCGACCTCAATTCGTCGTGAATCAGGAGTATTATGTGGGCCAGGAATGTGCGCCGAAATTTCCGCTAAATCGTTTCGCGGCTACCACGAAATGCACTGTGTTACGCGCCTACGGCTGTATGTGTATTTCATTGTATATTTCTCATTATAACAAACATTTTTCGAAACTTGTATAGCATTTTGAAAGCTGGTTTTTAACGATACTTCGGCCCCTCATTGGGGGACCGATCCGCCTCGAAATGCAAGCAGCTTGTAAATATCAGATTTTTCTCGTATTTTTACACGAGCATATTTTATCCGTGCGTGTTTTATCGTAGTGGTAGATCAGAGCGTAAACGAAACGAAGAACCGTTCGTGCGCGCGGCGTCATCCGGCGGATCGGCAAACGCACGTGCGAAATGGTTGGAACTTGATTTACGACGCAATTCGTAACGATTCACCGCGGATCCGTGTGTCATTGTGTAATTACAGTGTCGCAGATTACGATGCCCTTTTAATTCCGCTGGCAAACTTTTATGTCGTGCTTATTTATTTTCCCGCTTCAAAAAGATAGAAGAAATTTAACTGAATTTGAAACAAATACTTATTAAAACTAAAATTAAATTAAATTAAATAACCAATTATCAAATTAAAAGTTCAATTCTCAGCTTCTTTTAATTCAGCGAATCTTTGCAGAACAAACTTTCTCGAATAAAACAATGCAATTTTCATGTATCATCAACATCTGATTTTGTCAAAATTTTATTGATTCCAAAGTTAGTTTTAGTCACAATTCGGATGCAAAACTAATGAATTCACGATACTCCCTCTTTTAAATATAATCCACGAAATGTGATCCTCTAAAAATACGCGGACCAACTACCACTTCTTTCGTAAAGCTCCTTACGCGAAGGATTTAGAAAAGCACGTTCTTTCGGGCAAATCCTATCCCAGGGATGCTGGCACTTACTCTGATTGGATAAAAGCGAGGACAAGCGACTGGGATTAAGCATTCTTCTCTTACACGTATTACATAATCCGGCGGATCGTTGTGCCGTATAATAGCGAAAATTTTCTGTAATAACGTGAAACAGTAGTGAGCACACAGAAATTTGTTATTCCATCTGAATGTAGAAGTAAATTAACCCTGGATTCTCAAGACATGGAGAGTAGCTAATGACTACAGTGATACCGAAATTTAACGTACTGACTATATCACGTTCTGGTTTTAAATAACTTAAGCCTATATAACTCTTGAGCCTTAATCAAGTGATTGTAACCGCTAATAAAGATAAGCGAATAAAAACTTAAAAGATTATCTGTGAAATCAGATGGCTAAACAAAATTAAGAAACAGTTTCATATAATGCAAATATCACGCAATAATAAGTAATATCTCGCGCATAATAAAATAAATAAAAAAATTATTTAAAAAACATGTTTCTAAAAATTTTTTAACATTATAAAATATTTGATCTACCTATTTATTTTTCTTACTCATCTTACTAATATCTTTTTTAATAATCAGTAATAATAAATATATCGGTATAGATATGCATTTCATTGTCAGAAAAATCTGAAACCTAACGAATAATCCGATAATAAATGACTCAAGCGTGTGTGCAAGTGACACAAAGAAGACGCAGAAGAGATATGATGGGTATACATACTTCGCTTTCTTCGCGCAATTCTTCTTCTCTTTTCTCTTTGTGTTCCCTTCCACCCTTTTTGCTTTGTTTTATTTTTCCCTGAATTGATAAGGAACACGTCGATTCATACGGAACAATATAATACGTGTCGGTATCACTGATTATCTCTATGGCCGGCCGCGTTGCACAATTGTCATTATTTTTTGTATACGTACTTCGCGTAAATCAGGTCCAAAAATTAAGAAATTTAGCAAGTAAACTGTTGATATAATCAGAAGATTAACAAACATTATTTAAATAACAGTCAAAATTATTTAAAGATTTGTAAGAAATACCATTTAATATTAAGTGTATAAATGTCCAGTAATTTCGATTAATTTTAAAAAAAAGTATAATTAAAAAAAAGGACAAAATTTTGTAATATAATATACAACTATAAATCGAATCAATTATAAAGTGATAAAATTTACTCCCTTCAGCTCGCAGCATTCTAACATTTATCAGAATTGTTCGCGAAACCGGTTAATGTTCTCGCGTGCAACAGTGTAGCAAGCAGCAAGGTGATCGCGCGTAAGAACAGCACGGGAAATAATAATAATAATTTCGCATCCGCACACGCGTTATAATCCTGGCGCGCGCGTGCAAGATTTTACAAACGAACGTGTGCAACTTTCATTCGCGCGCCGCGGTAAATATCACCCGAGATGCTGCGGCGCGATAAGTCTTTCTCGCGCCGTCTCAATAAAATATCGCTCATATCGCTTATTAGCCACGCGGCGCAATGACACATCGCAAAGCGTGCATTCCACCTGTGTAATCGCCCCCCCCCCCCTCTTCAACTGACCGACCTGTTTCGCCCTTGTTGCGTGCGACCTGCACCCGCATTCCATGCCGGTGCATTCTGCGATTTCGACATATCGATCGTGCTCGGAACCCCTAGAATAGAATCGAGCACCAGCTGTGACGAAAAAAAGAAACATTTGTACGAATTGTAAATAATCTACTAATTCATAAACTTTTATGAATTCTGTTGTAAATATGTAAACGATGCAATAGTTCGCCATTTAATTTAATTAACGAATTAACCCCTCTTTATAATCAGTTCCAAAATATATAATATATCATTTAAAATTGAAATTAAAATTAAGTTATCAAATTAAAATTTAATTTATCAGAATTAATTCCTGGCAACACGATTCAGCCATTTAATTGAATACACGCAATTTCAATATCTTGTAATTAAAATTAAAGTCGTGCGTAAATGTGTAATAAGCGCTTGATTCGCTTGAAGATTGCGAGTAAGTATTTGTTCAACGTCCGTCATTAATCTCGTTTTCTCTTTTTTTTATATTATTCCTTTCTGCACTGGTCACTGTATAATCCATGCGAATATGAGGTCTAATTGTAAGTACTATTTTCAAGAAATTTCAATATCTACTGAATATTCAAAGCACTTGTGTACAATATCGCAATTAGATATTTCCTAGCCGTTACACTGCTCTCGATATTACGATGATTTTACCAAGTACTTCGCAAACACATCAAATGAAATACGATGAAACTTAGGTAATGAATTGACTCGAAACTCGATCCCGTCCTTAGCCGACAGTACATAAATCACATAAGACTCTCGAGTTCTCATGTGCCAGCCGGAAAGTACATAGTAGCAGCGGCGTGTTTGCTATTACGATTTGGTTCCTGCATTTACCACCAACAGGTCAGACCGGCTCTAGAGAACCGTGTTGCTTTCCATGATATCAAGGCAGCGAAAGAAGAATTTTATATAAGAATAAAGCGGGCGTATACATATATATATATATATCAATATTGGATCGAGTCGAGTAAGACAGTGTCGAGTATTGCATTTCATGGCGAGAAGCGCTTATGATATTTAAAACAGTGCAGATCGCAACGTAATATTCACGCTTGGTCGCTTACAAGAGCTACATTAAAATCAAACGATATCTCATACACCTGTCGCTGCAAAAACTATTTTCTTTCAAAATCTATTTTCTTTTCGTTCTACGTTAGAACCTTGTGTGTGTGTGTGTGTGTGTGTGTGTGTGTGTGTGTGTGTGTGTGTGTGTGTGTGTGTGTGTGTGTGTGTGTGTGTGTGTGTGTAATTTATATCTTAATCGTACACACAGTGAGTTAAGTTAAAATCCAATAATTTAGATGCAAGTTCGTTATCGCCATCATACAATTATTTTCAGATATTTCGTAAATTTTTAATACTTACTATTTATACTTTATAAATATCTTCCTAAAATATATTTTGTTGTATCTATACATATTTTAATAAAAATTCAGTAATTTTTATCAAAACTTTAGTAGTTGAAAACGTCTTTTGTAATCTGATTCGTTACAGACATCTGAAGTATAATCAATCAACCATATTTAACTTCAACTTTCTTTCTCACTTTCTCACCATGAAGTGTACAACAATAGACGCGTCTGAAGCATTCGTCATCGCGAGATAAGATGGATACATCGACCACTCGAGTATCGTCACGTGAAATCTATCTACATAATAACGTAACGTAAGTGACGGGAGAATGATTTCTACCGCGCGCTAATGCGGCTGTAAGCGCGACTATTTTTACGATTAACGCGAAAGTCACGTGCCAAGCCCGAAAAAATGCTTTGCTCATTCGCTGCTTACCTCTGACGCGTTCGAAGCGGTTGCATTGCTCATGTAGGTGACATATTTATAGACGAGCGAGATCTCTTCTTTTATAATTCATTCGACAAAAAGTTAATCGATCGAACCAATCGCGCGTGCATAAATGCAACGCACATAATTCATAATAAAAAATTGTACACAGATACTTTAATAGGTCACTTTTCAGAGAAAATTACAAATAATGATATGTAAAATATATTGTTGACTCAATATTGCGTATTTAATATGATTTATGATGAATCATTGCGTGTTTGACTACTGCAAATTATTTTATGACAAATTTAAAATCAGTTTTCCTAACAAAAACTTGTTGAATCGTTTGCAGCTAAAATAAAACTTGACTAAAATTTACCGAGAACCAATGATTTACTTATTTATAGTCTCGAACCTTAATTCACTCCAATTCTTCCAATGTGGAATGTACCTTTATTATTAACGATGCTAAACCATTAAACAACTTTTTTTGCTTTATTAAACAACTTTTTTTCAACTTATTGTACCTTGTTTTTTTAACAATATATGAGAAAATGTGATAAAAATTTCCATCTTCACCGAGAGACACATACAACCGCTTACGGAAACAATTGTGTGATGACAGAAAATGACGAGGAAAATGAAGCAAGTTTTCCCGATCGTTGGAATGGAGCGTAATTATTTTTCAATGCCACGTGCCAGTTAATAGGCTACCACGGGTGGATTACGCTTATTATACAACAATAAGAACAACAACAAGGTTACCCACATTATGCCACTTTCTCTCGGCCGACAATAACGGGCGCCAGCAATGCATGGCCGACACGCTAAACCTCAGGTTTTCGAGATATTTTGCTGCCAAATCTTCATCAAATAAAAATTGTAATTAAATTGAAGTTTGCTATACTATACTATATATGTATATTTTGTACTACTTTTAATTTTATTATCTTATAATAATGTTAAAATAACACAAATTGGACTTACCGGCACAAAGAGTAGCAACAAGTTCACAACTTGATCTATAACATACAAAAGAAATCCAAATTATAGCAGCGTTTAAAATAATTAGTATCTGAGTAATAATTACGCATAATGTACTTTTTATTTATTTTATATGTAAATATCTAATTAAAAAATTGTCGAAAATTTAATTGTTAAAAATAATAATAAATATTGAAAAAATCTAATAATCATAAATATTAAATGTTGCAAAAAATAAATAAGAAATACATTATGCGCAATTATTTCTCAGATACTAATTATTATATTTTAAAGACTGCTATAATTTGGATGTACTTTGTAACTTGGATGTTACAGATCAACTTGTGAATTCTGTTACTGCGCTTCGTGCCGGTGAGTCTAATTTATTTTATTTTAATATCATTAAAATGATAAAATTAAAAATAATGTAAAATGCATATATACGTCCAAAAATAAGTAAGTTAATAAATATGATTGACGTGTGCAGTTTATTCTTAACATTTTAATATTTAGCCACAGCAGGAATTATCATATGTAAACAATAATAAAATTGTTACTAAACACTTATCTTGCCAAGTAGACCGCTGCGAGAGATTTCAATGAACGCATGCGAAACATAATTAAGAGATAAACTCACTGTTCTATCCAAAGAAGAATATATACATGCCGAAATCAAAAACTGAGAATGCCATGGCCAAGTGACTTGAGCTTTCGCCAGCAACTTTTAAACACTGATATAGGGTTGCCAAATTCACACACATGGTGAGAAAACCTAACGAATCGACAAGAAAAAGAGATTATCACCGTTGAAGACGAGTTCAAATATCATTTTGTACTAAAATAGTAAACAATTTGCTTATAATACATATTGTCCGAATAAAATAATTTATATTAAACCTATTATGTTCGAATTATCGTTACTATGATTTCAAGAATCATGATATTTGAAACTGTTGTAGCTTCGATCAGGTCAAATTCCAATTTCATTGATCCGCGATGAATGGAGATGACCTCTGTGTCTATTTGTAGCGATAAAAACGCGACAATTGCTTTATGACAAATTTTTTTCCCATTACAAGTTCCGATATTATGCCATTTTCATTTCTGATGAGAGCAAGATAGAATTTTACGGATGTTACGTATCCCGATGCATTACAACGCACCGCTCGCGGCAAAATCGTAACTTAAGCACCGTGGACTTCCGCAATGCGGTTGACTCACTGCTCACAGCGACGCGCGACTAATCCGGCGACCGGTCGTCGTTAAAATTAACTAATTATAGGTTATACGCACGCGAGGCGTAAATATTTCCTCCGTGCGCCCTGCTTTAGATCCTCGAAAAAGAAAACTCATGCGAGTGTACCGAGAGAGCGAGCAATTATTTGCGCGTTCTTGTTGCGTCTATCAATAATGCAAATGCGCTCTAATCGCGCGCGTAACTCTAGCACGCTAGATAACGCCCAGTATGCTACAGGCTAGAGCAGTTGAATTTATTTTCACCGTATACTTATCACACTGCTTTTTATTCGCATTCTTTAATTAATTTCAAATCAATATTTTTTTTATTTTGACACAGTAATCATAAGAGTTGTAACTTCCAAATGTATAAGTAAAAAAACCTTATTATTATAATTTCAAGTCAAATAATAATTATAACAACGCAAACAATAGATATCGCGATAAATACGGAATCTTATGTATAGCGTTTTGTGTAATATATTATTGTACGAAGATAATCCCTCCCATATTCTCCACATAGCTAACTATATAACAGAAATTCACCCGAATGGCCGAGACTGCACACGGCGAGATTAATGTGATTATCTGTTCAGGTAACAGTGACACGGTGTGAACTGCCCTTGAGTGCCCCTGCCTCCCCGAGCGCGTATCTCGCCAACGTTGCAATTTTGTGTCATTCGTGCCGACAGCAACTAGAGCAATTCGAGAGTTTTTCGCGTAACTTTACCGCGCAATTCCTGCATACCTCGATTTGATCACAAACATGCGACGATAACCGCGCGCACAATGACAATCGTAGAAATTGTTTTCGTCGACAGCAATCTCGAAAATACTCGATCCACGGAATCACTTATCGCAAGCTATCGAGTTTCGTCAGTGTCGTCAGAAGTACCAAAATTGTATATAATAGCGCGCTGTAAACACATTTATTCAAAAAATTATATCACGAATTTCATAACAATTTTAACATTTTAGAAAACAGAAAATGTTTAAATTTTGACTTGTAATCAATAAACTAATAATTGTTCATTATGCTTTTATTTTCTTTGTTATAATGTAAATCTCTTAAAAACTACTTCCTATTTATTAAAAGTTATAAAAATCGATGTTTTAAATCTTCTAAATTAGATAATTATAATAGGTTATGTAAAAATTTACCGTTTAACTAATTAAATTAAAAGTTTAATGCAACGCAGCATCACATCACATTATTATAGAACATTTTTGCTGAGAATAATGTCACGTTGTCAAAATATTGTAAACTTCTATAAGTAAAACACTAAAACGTAGTCTCACAGTATATTTTTGGAGATCTGTAACGTGATAGATTAAAATCAGATTAGATAAGAAAAAAACATAAAGAAACAAATAATTAATGTAAAATCGTGCAGCGCGTTGACTGACGAAAACATTACGACCGTAGGAAAGGAAATCGCAAAAGTCGGAATGAATAATGAGCGACGAATAATCTCGGGTCTAAAAAAAGAGTCAATTCGTTGCAAATTTGCTTATCTGTCTCGGAAGTTCCATCTCCGTGACGAGCCTCTCCAATTGCGAACCACCGTTGCTAACTTTTCGCGACAACATTCTGGTTCTACAAGTCTAGATTATAGTATCTTTAGACAGTGCGATCATAAATAAACGTCCACGGTGCCCATAGCGTGGATCTTTGTCCACATCGATTTTACGTTAACTAAAATTTAGTTAGACATCATCGTATCTTCTCACAATTTTTAATATTTAACAAAGATTAATTAACACCGCTTATTAGATATTTCGGTAGTAACAATAATTTATACAAATAGTATATTTACGATAAATATATTTACGAAATATATTGAATAATCAGCAGCAGAGAACTTTTTAAATATGCGTAGATTACGAAGCACGCAATCAAGAATTAGTAACAACGACGTATGAATTATATCTTGGAACGCGGTGGTAAGAAATAATGATCAACGGATGATAATCAAAAAACGATCGATGCGCAGTAACGCCAAGTGGATCTTGTGTCACGGAAAAACAGGAATTCGGTAAAGTGTAATTCAGGTTACGCGCGTACTATAATTTGCGAAAAGATGCACACAGTACGCGCCACGACGAAATTACAGTAGCGATACCGCAATTACAGTACGACCGGCAACGCTGCTCCGAACGTGTCTATTTTTAGACAACGGTGGAAACAAAGTTAACGTTTGTGATTCACCTTATGGACTGCAGAGACATTTAAATTATTAATTTTTCTTCTCCAAATTTTGCCAAACATTAAAAAATATATCTAAATGCAAAAAGAAATAAAAATAAAATACTTGCATAGTGTTTCATATTACTTACCAATGAAGAGAGGAAACATGATTCTGTAATTTTATAAGTGCGTAATCAAAGCAAAACAGCGCGATCCGAAGAAGAGGGGGGGGGGGGGAGAGAATAATCGATCTGCGCGAGCGATCGTAATCATCATGGTTTGGTCGTTATTCTCCGACGCCTGGAAAAGCTGTTTCTCTTATTGCCATTGTCGTTTCACACCATTCGACTACTTTGACCCTTGACCTTCTGCCTCCGCCGCGCGGGCTTATATGCACATGCAGAACGAGTGCATCACGCTCTCTCTTATACGTGATGCGAGTTTACCGCGGCAGTATGTTTTATCTACGCGCGTTCACAGATTAATTTACTTTCAACGTAGGCTTTGTTTCAACAGAATTTTAATTCGACACTGTTAAAAAATGAGTTCAAGTTAAATATCACGTAAGAGGAATTTCACGCGATGACATTTTTGCCAAAAGACAAAGCAAAGAGTTTATCAACATGACTTTTATTTTTCTTGAATAATTAATATCTTCCGTTGAACTTTGTCTTTGGACCTAACGCAACGACATAAGAAATGTGCGTATTATAACTTATTTATCCAACATACGTTAAGCTTTAAACCAAAATTTCTACAAACAAATCGCGCTTAATCTTTGCTGCAATATTACGTCAAAACAATGTACGAATTCGAAGATTGATAATATGTAAGGAAAATTATGTACGTCAACGTTTTTAAAACACAGCCAGTGCGAATTGTATGTTAATAACAGTTGCAATATAATTCATTGCTCACTCAAGGTAAGAACAATAAAAATTTTTAACATATAGCGACGTGTCTGCATGCATCCTCATAGAACGTGAGATTGCTGCAAATGTGAAAATTTCTATTCAAAGCAGTTGAACAAATGCTGCACACGCATTAAAATAATAATAAAAAAGTCTGTCTTTCTTTTTACGCATGCTAAATATAATAAGTTTACTACTGTTTAGCGATAGCTTTGAAATCACATATCGAGATCGCATATTTCAAAAAGATAAAGACAAGGAAAAATATTGCAAAAAGATTCTTATCTTCAAGAAAAATCAAATTTGATCATATAACACGCATAAAACCAGAATATTTTCTCCCACATAACAGCAACTTATCTGTCCAATTGCAATACTCAAAACTAACAAATATATTCTCTTTATCTGAAACCAAGTGAAACAACTCCTTTGTTTCCTTTTTTGTTCGTGGGTGGGTGCCGAAGGCGGCGGCCGGGCGAGAGGACATTGCAAGGAAAAAGAAGTTGCTCGTCAACGGGATTAAACGCAAAGCGCATTTCGAGGTGATTATTATTAAAAATTTTGCTCTCTCGTTCTCGAGATACGGCAAGCGTCATCGGGCCGCTGCGCGTCGCGATCGATGGTGATGTAACACTCCTTCTTTGTTCTTTCTCGCCGGCTCGCCGGTGTGCGTGTTAGCAGACAGTTCGGCTATCTGGCAGCAGCTGAGAAACGTACGGACCGGATCTTTCCTCGAATCGTGCGAATCGACGCGTTCGGTATCGCAATTTCGCGGCGCGCCGTAATTCTAGCCCCGAGAACGCGCTGATAAAAGTCTTAAGCGGACTGTTATCGAATACCTGGATGCACGTATCCGTGCGGAATTAATACTCTGAGGTCTAACTGCCAGCTACACTCGTAATCATGTAAAGATTATTGACGATGCGCGACACATTCTTTTGAAAAACTATTATAAATATCAATCTAGATTATCAGAATATTCAAAAAGAATCAAATTTTTCTTTTACATTTATTAAGCATTACTTTCTTCAATTTCATGTATCTAAGAAAAACAATAAAAACTATTTTGCTTATGCAGTGATGCAAATTATCTTCCAAGAAAAAATAAATAATAATTGTTTCTTTCTATAAGTTTTTTTCTAATATTTTAGAATATTCTTCAACAGATAACAAAAAGAAAAATATTCATATTTCTTTGCTAATCGAAAACAAAGCTTTGCCACCATCAAAAACAGTTTCTTACTTAAAAAAAACAAGACAAGAAATCATTACGTAATTCTAAACGACGGTGTAAGATTCGCGTGAAATTTACAAAGCAATCGTATAAGTGATATTTAATGAGCCGCGAATGTATCGAATTATCTTGCATGCTACTCGATATATTAACCGCTTCATACTGCCCGTTATCATTCGTTATCGTTCACGCAAACCTAAGATAGTGTCATTTAGCCAGTAGAAATAACAGATAAACGTGAAATTAAACTCGCGGTCTATTCAGGTCGAGATTTTCTATGAAAGTTTTACGATATTGATGTCTTTCCAAATCGATTGTCTTTTTCAGAGTACATGTTTTACGAGTAATAATATACGTTTAATGCGAAATTCTATTGAACTAAATAAATATGTGTAATAAACAGATTATTAATTTAACGAACTAATTAATATTGATGATAAAAAATTTTCTGAAACCATTTATTCTACAATAAAAAAAAAATTATTTCTCGAGAGTTCTCGATGGGGCCCCGTGAGACACTTTTGCGAGTTCGATGGGACGAAACACGACAATACCGAAATCATGGAACATCATCGCAAGTTACCGAACCTCGCATTAGCATTAGTGGTTAACGCCGGTGGCTTGGCGCGGTCACAATGCGCCTATAAAATTTACAACGTTGTAAAAGCAGCGCGCGGCCACTCCACGGCGTCGCGCGCGTGCCGGCTCGACCGCTAATAGCCGACAGCGGCGACAGGCACAAACGCTCATGTCCTCCCATAGAGAATATTTCCCGGCGTGCGCTGATATCCTAGTTTACGTCACGTCCTCTCTCGCCCGCCTATCATTCGCGAATGCAACGGTCGTGCGCATTAACAAAAATCAATAACCAATAATTATGGTCGCCGTGGCGGCTTTTCCCGCGCCGTTGTCATCATCGTCGTCGTCGTCGTCGTCGTCGTCGTCGTCGTCGTCGTCTTTGTCTCGTCAAAGTGTTCCCCGCCGAGATCGCGACGACTAATGGCATTCACGACGGAAGTTTTCCTCGGGGATGCATTTTTGCACCTGTGGCAAAACGCGATCACGACAATGATGTGGGCTAAAGGAAAGAAAGCCAAGGCGACGCTATTTTTCCCGTACGTTTAGCGAACGGATGGATGTGTACGGACGGGATGAACGGATGGACAAGCGGACGAATGGTCCAGCGCGCACGATCGCGGCTGCTGCGAACGCGAACCGGCCGGCTCGACGAAATGCAAGAAGACTTGGCAACGTAGCACAGGAGAGGATCTATATCCCGACTCCGGCACAGCTTCGCTCGCGACCACGTGACTACGCAGCGCGTTTTACTCGCTATTCACTGTGGACATCGGACCGATTTCGCATTTCTCGCGCACCACCGCCTACCGCGCAATTGTGGATTACTATGATATTATTTCACGTCAATTTTTCTTGCTTTTACACATGTGAAAGATATATAGAAAATTGAGAAAGCACACTAACTCGCTATCTTACCTCCCGCTGATATATATTGCAAATAAAAACATGGAAATAAAAATATACAATAAAATTAAATAATGTTGAATAAGTTTATAGTGTAATGAGTCATTTTAAGAGCGAAACGAGGAATCTGCTGAATAACGCAACGAATCAAGAGTTTGATTCTTCAAGAGAACAAACAGACAATGGAACTTCATTCCTCGTTTAATTCTGAGCTTGATTCAATAAAAAATGTACATTTCTAGCTTTAACTACCGAGATATCGGTAAAAAGTTCAAACGCGAAAAGGATAGGCCGGTGGAACTTTCATTGTGGAAAGTTCTTAGAACTGGACAAAGCATGCCGGCACGATGTTGCGAATCGAGTTTTTTTCAGCACACCCTGTACCTGTTTCTACTCGCTGCACGATGAGCTGTTTAGTAGTCGCGCGGATATTCACATTGTTGCCGACGGTGGAATCAGTTATACGGCGCCTACCGCAGCCTAGCCAAGTTTCTATTTTGCTACATGTGTCTCGCACGCGCCGCGTGCAGCGTGCGTCGACAGTGACGCATTGCGTACGTGCTGTGCTACTTGCAGCCAGAGATAGCGGGCGATAATACGGTGCTCTCTATCTCTCTGATCCCGTAATTTGACGAAGGGAGTCGAGTTAGTTAGTCGTTATAGTAGAAATTAATATTATTTTAAACGCTATTCGAGTGACTCTCGATTTTCTTTTATTTCATTGTTCAACAATCGTATTTAACAAATCGTTAAAGTAAACTGACTCACGGTCATTATCAATCAATCTTAATCCAATAAAAAAAAACGCTGTAATAGAATGCTGCGAAACGAGCAGTGTGCGTGTACGAGTCAATCTACTTGATTCAAACTCACGAAATTAAATCCGATCTCTCATAGCAAAGTTGCTTATCATATCAGAAAATTACAGTCTTTTTTACGCTCTACGTGAGCCAGGCCGCAGCGAACGTCTGGCATAAAACCGGTGGTGGAGATCGGTCGGCGTGCAAAAGCGGTCTCGCAACCGCGTGCGCTGACGCAAAAATGCAGCTCCCGCGCGGGCTGCTGCCGCCTGCATTCATTTGCAACGCGCACCTCGTCCGCCGTGCCGCTCTCTTTCTCTTTCTCGCGCCTTCCGCTGCACCGGTGACTCAGTATCGTTGAATTCAAACTTCTGCCGTGAGCGCATTCTGCTATGGAACGCCTATTCACTCTCGCGCACCTTTGACCGACGACTTGTTTCACGCGCGATCGAATGCGAGAACGCGAGCAAGTTTCAAGGTATGAAGAAACGTATATTTGACTAATGAGCGGATAAGTGCCGCGGATACTCAATCTATGATTTCTGACGTCTTATTTAAACGATAAAGAGTTTGACAAATGTAGATTACGGAAATGTTGAAACTTGAAGTGTTAATTAGAAAAAGAGAAAATAAAAGAAAATAATAATGATAAAAATTAATTCGAGAAATAGTAACAAAATTTCTTCTTAAAATCTATTTAAAATTTAGATTCTATCTCACCAGCATTTACATAGAGAAGATAACTAAAAATCATCGATTATTAATTCTAATTGCTGCAATGTGTTGCTTTGATTATATTTAAAATAATAGCTTCAAAAGCACTTAACGATTGGAATACATGTTTTGTTCAACGCGTAATTCCATTCCTTGTTTGAAACGCACGACATCGATCTTCGTTGGACGCAGTCGCAGATACCCGAAACCTTACCGCCGCGTTGCGACGAATTAGAATGTCGCGTCATCGTTCTGACAAAGTTAGGTCTTTGCCTAAAGTTACCACACGTCTTTTCAATTTTTATCCTGCTTATAAATCGCGAGTGCGATTTAATAACTTGAAACAATTTCTAATTAAAATCTTTAGAATATAATATTGTATTGTAATTAAAATAACAGTTGTCAGTTGATTTACACGATTAAATAGCTATCAATTTTATCCGTGCAAAAATCGCTGTTAAATATGTACACGCTATTATTCAACTGTTAATTTCATATCACTAGAAAATAAATACTCACTATTTGCATAATTTTATAACCGTTAATCATATGTCACTAGAAAATCGCTGTTCTTTTATTTAGCTGACAGTTTCAATTAACAAGTGTGTGTATATATGTTTATTTTTCTAATTAACTTAATAATTTTTATAAATTAAACTAACAGATTTACGTAGATTTGTGTAATACATTTGGTCGCGCAAAACGCACACTGCATTCGAAAGAACGCATCATATTATGTAAATTTCTTGTATAATGCTAATTCTTTCGTCGCTATATAATATTTATGGTCGATTTAGAAGCGTTCTATTCGCGGGACTATTTCGTAGTGAAAAGTTTGTCGATAATTTAATACACTGCCGAGCAACGGAATCTATTACGGCAATGAAGTGTTAAGTAGTCAAGAATGATGTGTATACTTATGTGCGATACCTATAACGAGACGCTATAAGTGCTTAAGCCGGTGTGCACTTCCACAATGTGCGAATTATTGCAAAATTTTACTGGCAAAAAATATGAACGCGATGAAGGAGAGATACCGGCAAAATTATAAAAGACGTAAAACTAATGTTAACTTACGCGGGTGCGCGTATTTCTTCATGTATCGTGAATCATTTCTGTTGCGTCGAAAAAATCGAGGCCATCTCGCCAAACCGGTACGACGTCGCGTTATCTCGAGACATAATATTTCTCACGGTGACAAATTCGCAAAATACTTCAATTTTTTATCGGATTTTATTGCGATCGTTTTTCAATAATCAGAATTCTTATCTCTGAATCTGTATATATATGCTTTGAAAATTGTATAAATTGTTTAGGCGAACAAAATGGCACGTAGTCAGAATTAATTATTAATATATAAATAAGAAAATGTATAGATAACAATAAAAAAAAATTAATGTCCTATCTGCGGCTGTAATAAGTCCAATTAATTTCCTATTTCCCGCATAGTAATCATTATTCGTGTACGTAATAACGTCTCGCGCTATATTCATCGAGCGACCTGCAATTCCGCCGTGCGTTATTTTGTTCCCTGTTATCCGTGACCCGCGAAAAATCTCTAGCCCGTCCATTATTAGTTAGTCCGTAGATAGTTGGGACGGAGAGCCGCAAAGAATAGTTGGCGGTTGCTTGATAGCAACGGCAACGGATACTTAAATGTCTACGAGGGAGGGGCTCGTCGTCGCACAGGATACGAGGGAGGTATACATCTATCCCAGGTATAGACAACAGGAGAACCAGAGGGAGGAGGAAGGGGGAAGGGGGGAGAGAGAACCGCAGGTTCGATGGAAACCGCGTGGAAGGCACCTGGAGAGGATGCGAGAAGTGCGCCCCCCCTTCGAAAAAGGAGCAGTCGGCAGATACGGGGGCCGCGGTTCTCAAAGGAGACGCCTACTCTCTCTCCTTAAAACTAAATATAACGGCCAGTCAAGTGCAATCCCTTTCCTCGATCGCTCCCAGCACCATATTGGACACGCACATGAAATCGCGACAGATCGGCACAGTCGGGACAGCCAGTATACTCTAGATGATGTCGAAAGTGAAAGTATCGGAAGCAAGTTACCGATACTTTGATATTTGCTAACGTTGATCAGATGTACGACACTTCCCGAAATCCTTCGAGTAGTTTCAATAAAAAAAAAAAAAAAAAAAAAAATGCGAAGAAATATCATACTGTTGCAATTTCCTCATATTCAATACTAAATATGTTGTAAGTAAATGTTACAATTTTGAAAAAATGATAAAATCCACTCGTGCTTAAGTGAATACATATATTAGATTTCCCAGTGTATCCTTTATTTTTATAAACAAATTTTGTTTATATTTTTAGTCTTTGATGTGTTTTAAAATTACTGAATTAATTCCTTTAATTTACTACGTCAATTCTATATTGCATCGCTTTCCAACAAATTGTACTTTATTTGTGTGTTGGAAATATATCATCTATTTTTCACGGAAATAATATAAATTTCCATAAATTTCTCGATATAAATTGCGTTATGCAATACTGCACTGACTACAGTAACATTTCTCAAATTTTAAAATTACGGACAACACAATGCCCTACTTTTCGTTATTCAAATGCTGACATAATTTCTCCTGTTTTATAATAAATGTTACCCAGTTCTCGTTTTCTCGCTAGGATCGACCTACAGTCAAGCGCAACGATTGAGCCGTAATGGCGCGTGCGCCGTGTTTCTCGAAATTGAGAGACGATAACGCGTGACGTCATCGGTATCTCTGACGTAGTTTCACGACGGTATAAGCTCACCGACCGATGGCCCGGTCAGGACATTACCCTAAATAACTAAAAACATCCTAATAACCTATAGCTCCCTGAACAATGCATGTCCATCTATAAAGGGAAATTTATAAACGCAAGTCCCTCTCTCTCTCTCTCTCTCTTATCGATTCTTATTTTAATTCACGTGATATTTCGTAAAACGATAGGAATATCGATACCCTGATTCTGAAGACTGTATACTAAATAAGATTTTCGAGTAGCGGCGAAGTCTGAGCATAAAATGTTTGAAGACTTAACATGAAAAAATTGTAAGTGCTATAAATTTTAAATATTTTTTTATTTAGGAAGAATCTATGTGTGTGTGAGAAATGCTGTGTTTAATTGTACACTATCAAACAGCTATTTTTTTTTTAATGAAGAACACTGTGCCGAAAGGTTTATAGGTGAAAGCCTGCGAATGCAGTTATGAAAATTTATGAGATATAAAGTAAATGCGAAGAATACTTTTTTCATGCTTTCTCCGGATAAGTAAAATATTATCTAGAAAAGTAAATTATCTCGAGATTTCCATTTTTGGCACTTACACAAAGTTTCTATGTCAAGACTTCATTAATAGCACGTTCGATGATGACGATTTGAACCATTGTGCGAGCAATTAAACCCAATTAAACTCAATTTTCATACTTATCTTCAATTAGAAACATATTTGATACGTATATAAAGAACAATTGATAGACAACTTTGATTTAAGATTTTACATTCAACATTTGACTTTCATCTAAAACTGGGACATTTGTACGTTTCTAGTTAAATATGAGCTCATAAAAGTTGGATTTACTCGCTCTTCAATCGCGGTCGCATGCTATAATTAAATTGATCAATTTGAGAACATAAGATGTGAGTTTGATATTGCACATAGAATAAATCACTTTCAATAAATCAAAATAAATGACGTAATAAATCGCTCTACGACCATGCTAAAAGTATTATATGTAATATTTTTTATTTTTCTACATTAAAAAAATACTCTCACAATACATTTTATTAATCGTCTCATTTTGCAAAAATTATGTCACATTGTTCTGAAACTGATCGATTTAATACTGTTCGGCGTCGTAAAGGCTCGTGCGACAAATGATAATTGCGGCCAAGACAAATGGATTGGAAAGACTCACCCTGCATTTTCAGCGGCAGCAATGGACATGTGCCTCCTCTCATCGAGGGTGGGCGCGGCGTCGAATTGCCGAGGGAGATCCGTGGTAATGAATTGAAAGTCACGCGTGCACGGAGAGATATTCTCCTCTCTCTTCCTCTTTCTTTCTTCGTATGGGCACCTCACGCACCAACTGAACTTCTCACCACCACACCGTCGTTATCACCATTGAGCGACGAAAGGGTCGTCAAATAACAATTCATCCACTACGGGCGGCACCAGATTTATCACATAAATCAACACGCTCTGCGTTGCGATTAAAAAGATAAAAATAGAAAAAAAATGAAAAAAGGCAAAAATCTAAAAGGAAAAATAATAACTGTAAGGTCTAGATTCGCCTGCTTCCACAGTTGGTCCATACACACACTAAACACAGAGTGTCCCGGAAGTATCCTTCCCAGAGTATCCCGAAACTTCGGAGAACGAGATCGTTCGCGCACGTGGATATCGTTCTCGCGAATCGCGATTAATCACCGATTAGCCGACAGAGCTCGATGGAAACATCCGATGACGGGTCGGGAGCTGCATCATTCTTCCGTCGATGATTTTCAGGCCCCTTCCTGAGCTCGACGACATTCGATAGCCCGTGCCACTGTCGACAACACCGCTTTTTTCTCCCTCCTTCTTTCTTTCTCTTTCTCTCTCCTACTGGCTCTGAAGGATGCACACGCCCGGCAGGTGCAAGTGAGGAACCTTGCACGAATCGGCTCGCGATCACGACAGAATTTCGAGTGCCTTTGCAGTTTCAACGAGAGAGCAATGGCGTGATCGACGATCAACGTGATCTCTCTATTGAAAGTAGTACGCGTCGCCAAGGCCCAAGCGGCGCAAGCAATAGGAGTGTCTCTTCCCCGAAGCCGGGCCTCTTGATTCTCTTCTCTTCTTCGGTCTTCTTTCGATCTTTTAGGTTGATTTCGAGCCTGCAAAGTTGTTTTTATCGAGTTCTTCCTGCCGTGGAAAACTCCTTTTCTGTATCTTTCGCGACTTCCTCGAGCTGATGAAGTTTTCTGTTCTTCTTGTCGCTGAGAATCCTGTTGATCCTTCGAAACTTCCTCTAGTCCGTGAAGTTTCTTTTTTCTGTGTTGGATAGGTCACGATTTCGATAAATGGGCCAATCCTGAAAACAAATGAATAAGTGAGAGTGAATCGTCAAATAAACGAGAAAGAAAAAGAGTATTGCGATATAAAACACATACACGTAACACGTTAATGAGTAGAACGAATAAAAAGATTGCGCCGCGTGGGTTACGTCAATCGTATTACACGTTCGACGCGTTTACACTCGATAACAAGCTCGTAATGCGCGTGTCGTCGTTTCTAGGTTATCTGTATTAATCGACAAAATTATTAGCGAATAAATAGTTACTGATATTTTTGTCGAAGTGATACACACGTAACAGCTATTATTCGTATTACTTGAATAATTTAACTATTATTAGTACCTGCTGTTATTATGATTATTAACATTTTGATTATTGTAATATATATGTTGATTTGTTAACCTGCAATATATATATACGCGCGTGTGTGTGCGTGTGTGTGTCAATTGCAGCGTACAGTTACCTTGATTATAATATGGATAATCGCAATGATATGTATTAATTAATACTCCATAACAATCATTCATTATTCAATATGACACTCATAACTTTCTCGAGATATGTACAAATTATATTCAAAAAATGAACGCACCGACGCTCTCAACGAGCAATGATGACCAACCAATAAACATAAATAATTCTATGAATACCGAAAGATTGGTAATCGCACTTATTGATATTTCATGATAATCGCCTATTGGTCGATTCAACACTTCCAAAATATGTTTAATAACGAAGACGGAAACAACTTCATACCGATGCTCTCAGATTCGAGAAACAATGAATATGATGCAACGAGCACAATTGATTTTATGAATGCCAAAAGATCGATAATCATAATTATACTACCTACTAGTACTTCACGACGATCGTCTATCGTTGGATTCGACATTTTTGATACGCGTAAGACAGAATTTACTTGAAACGGGAACAAATACGTGTGAAATGCCGAATGACATTCACTCAGTTCCGGAGTACTGCACATTAATGGCGGATCAGTGAAAATGATCTCGTGACGTCACACATATATTAGATGATCACGTGATAGTGTTCAAATTTTTAAGAGATATAACAGCTCAAACGCCATCTATATTCAGATATGATAAAGATAAAACTAATAGCAATAATCAAAGTATTAAAATCTCTTGGAAATATGTTTTAAAAATAAATTACCCTAATATATATAACCTATATAAAAAAATATGACTCGCAAATATCAAAAGACGTATTTAATTATAATTCTAAACATTATTTCATAAAATACAGAATTTTTTTTTTTTTTTTTTTTTTTTTTTGTAAAATAAAAAGTAGATAATATATTTAATGTAACATCGTTAAAAATAATAAAATAAATAATAATAAGTAATCGGCGTTTTACAATTAAAAATTTCTCTACAATTACTGAAATATTGAGTCATTCAACCTTAATCATTTATTGCGAGATAAATATTTACGTTTGTGCTTACTAGATTGATACCTTATACATTGCAGTTAAAATTTATCTCTCTCTCTCTCTCTCTCTCAGCCAGCCATTATTTTCCGAATAACTATCTCTCGGCGAAAAAGGAAATTGCGCCTTCCGTAAAGTCGCGAGAACGTATGCTACGTTTTTTCCTGTTTTCGGTGAGGCGAAGCAAGCGAGAAGGTTAAACGCATCCGTAACTAATGGCGGGTTTCGAAATCGCCTCTCCGCAACACAACCAACTGTCGTTCCCGTCGTTGCAGCCGCGGTGTAACCTCGCGCATCACATGGCGTCGCGCTTGACGAGAGGCGCTGCCATTAATACAATAGACCTCGGTGCGTGCATGCGCGGCGCATGTCCACACGGCTCATTCTCTCGCTTCCGAAACATATGTAGACCGTGGGCGCGTTTAGGAAAACTCGGGAGATCGATATCGTCGTCGGCCGTCGCGTCGACGACGACGACGACGCTCCGCCGCCCGTTGCGAATTTATGCGATTTATCACCAGATCTACGGATATCCCGAATTCTATGAGCGATTTGAAGCCGATCTTTTTGTCAATTTAAATGTCTGAAAATAGATACTCAGAATTTTAATCCTCTATTACCCAAAATATTTTTGAGAAAAAAATTTAAAAAGCACTTGAAAACTATACAAATATATAAATTAAATAAGATAGATAATAAGTCTCTAGTCTTCTATAGAAATCCTTGAAACAGATTTCTATGTTACAATTTTAGAATTGTAACAATTGACAAATGAGAAGAAAACTAAAAAGAAAGCAAAGCAATAATGACATCATGATTTGAAAATTGCATTAAACAGACAGTTAAATAACTGAAAATAAAAATTGTTTTTATACGACTTTAACTCTCTATTCTGTATTCATTCAAATTCAAATCAAATTTATTTGCTCAGAATTTAAGCTCAATAAACATTTTGTTAATAGAATTGTTAATAGAATGTAAAAAATTTGCTTTTCATCAAATTAAATTCTTTCTATATCAAAATAGAGGCCAAGGATTTTAGGTCACCATTTCCGCAAAATAGAATTTCTTTTTAAAAAGGCATTATCTTTATTTGCGACTCAAATAAATATTTTAAAATATCGATTGTGGCGCATAAAACACCTTTCGCATCACTCGTGATATATTAAGTGAGTCATCGTGCAGCGATTGCGAACCACTACGAACGTGATTGCGAAAATCACGGACACACGGTCACACAGCGTGAATTTAGAGGCCGCGGCATAGCGATTGGCCGGTGTTTTTTCGGCTTCGCGCGTACTTGAACACGTCTCGCCAACACGAATTACACCTTAAATGCGCCGAATATAATTAATTCGAACATCGCGAATCACGCGTTGCATTGCGGTAAAAGGAGCGCTGCATCGTCAATCATCATTTTCAGCTGTTCTCCAAAACAAACGTAACGCTCGCTTTAGGGTACTTACGTCACGCGAAAAACACGATCTAACTAAACCATCGTTTCTTATCCCACTTTTTCACCGCACTGTGTTATCCGACGAAGACGATTTCCATACAACAAAATAACAATCTCGATAAACATACAAAAAATAGAAATACATTGTTGTAACATATACATATATATTATCGTCATCAATGTGACAAACATCTTTTTTTATCAAATTATTGGAAATTTTAAAAAATAACAAATTACTTTGTAATAGTCAGGATTATTATTTTATTGTAAGCAAATAAAATTTGCACTAGTAAAAAGTTCAAATGAGATTCTTTAAAATAAATTCCAATTGTGGAAAATGCCAATGAGAAATAAGATTCTGAAAGAAACAGCGGAAAACGTGCATCCCGTCGACTTAGGTCGTAACGTTTACAACACGTCAGTATTGTGAGACTAGTACTTGAACTGTAGAGCCATTTAAATAAACTCTTGGCCCCTATGTTACGTAATTTAAAGGGTCTCGGAAAAACTCGTAAATTCAGCTCGTTGAGCATAAACAGAGAGCTGTGTGAAACTAATTTCTTTGTATCTAGTAATTATCATTCTTCTATGCTCTATCTCTTTAGCATAATATTAAATATATTATTTGTACAATCATAATATTTAATTTGTTTTCCCTAATTTTGGTTTTAAATAATTTGATTAAAATAATTTTACTAATAAACAATGTTTTTATAAATTCCTAAGTATTTACTTTCCAATCATTAAATTACCAGCTATGTATTTAATAATATTAGTATTGATCTGAAATCTTTAGAAAATAGAAACAATGTAATTGAACAAGTGTTTAGAAAATAAGAATAATCATTAAACAATTTTTTATATTATTACGGTCTTTCATATGGCTTAAAAGAGAAACAGATAAAAAACGAAATGCAAATCGATTCATAACATAATATAATACCATCGGTCATTAAATATAGAAATAGTAATATTATTAGAGCATAAACACATTGTGACTCCTTCAGAATTCCCCAAAATGGCCTGTTTCATCATATAGAAGTTTTGTAAAAAAACGACGATGTTTCGTAGTCTTCTTTTAAAAAATGAAAGGTTTTGCGCAACCACGGCGGTTCTCAGGCGCCCTGTACGAGTAGTCCTCGAAACTCGCGTCAAAATATCGGCCGCACAGAAGCCTATACAATTTCGTGAAGCCACGTACATAATGCGAGTACATTGTAACTCCTTCCTCGAATAGAGGCTTAGGCGATGGGATCGCGTGACAAGCCCTTAGGGCGGCCGCGGTTCTCCTGAGCTCATTAGACCGAGAAAAAGTAGTTTAACGCAGAAACGAGAGAATATCCACGGGACCGAAATTAGACGGATCCTGCGTTCGTTCGTAGAATGTGTGCCACTGCCATTGTCCAATTTTTATCCTCCCATTATCGTGATTCGGCCCCCGAGGGCGAGCGTGAGAGGATACGAAAAAGTGGAAGGAGAAAGAGATGTTTGTTCCCTTCGAAATGTATTAGTCGCGCCATAAAGTAATCAATCGCGCTCGCTATCGTCAGCCCCCCCTCCCCTCCCCCTCCCAGCGAGGTAATGGACGCGTGTAAATGAGTTCGGATAATTTGCCGTCGCGAAATTGTGGAATTTGCCCTAAAAGGAACGATATTTAGATATTAATGGCATTTTTAAACGAAAAAGAATGAAAAAACTTACATATTTTAAGGATATTACGTGCATAGAAGTTACTTGAACATGAAAATTAATGAACTATGTTTACGTTGTTTGTGCGATGTTTTTTACTAGCAATTAAAAAGATACGTAATAATCGTTTTCCTTGCAACTTTTCTGGGGAAGAAATTGATTCTATAAACGCGTTTAATAATTTAAAGCATGAATTAATTTCATAAAATAAAGCATGAAATAATTAAACGCAATAGCGTTAAAAATATGCTACACTACACAGTCTTTGAATCTATTTACGCAGTCATTGCGCACAAAATTATAAATTGATTATTTTTTAAAGACAACAAATATCAAAATATCAAGTTTGGCAAAGATTATCTGAATCTTATTTGTGTAATCTTATTTAATAATAAATACAAATTTTGAATTCCTTTCTTTTCCTTGCACTTTTTCGCACTTGTACTCAATACAGACACTTATACGCTAGCATTCCGAAGAAAGAAAACAGAAAATAAAAAATGCGAAGGCTATTATTGAAATAAAGAGACTTGATTCACAGAATTCAATTGAAAAAAAATGCATTTTACCTCGTCCGCACAGGGAGTCTTTCTCGTGTCACACGCAGAGCAGGCGAGCAGGCAGGCAGGTAGATAGATAGAAAGCCCTCGGTGCGGTGCGGTACAGCGACGCACAATCGAAAGCGCGATGGTGAACGCCGCGCGAGAGCGCGCCACGGACACGACGGCGCGCACAGCGGAGCGCGACGAACTTGACTCTCAGCGAAGCAGCGGACCGTCCGATGAGCGAATAAAAACGGAACGTAGAAACCCGGCTGCTGCTTTCTTGCGGTGCCGCGCGCGATTCGGCGTACCGCCGAGCATTATAACGCGCGGATTGTACTCGCGCACTCCGACAACGACGACGTTGGCGAAACACACTGCAAAACAGCACACAACACGCGCGGACCGATCGACCTTACTGATTTATTCGCGTAACAACGACGATTCCATTCTCGCGTCGCACTGCTGTCGCAAGTTTGAGGTCGAGGCTGTCCGTTTGTCTTCCCTTCCTTTCGTAGGAAAGACAGATCTTGCTCGCCGCTTTGAAAAACGTTGCACGAGGGACGGACAACGGAAACGACTCGCGCAGTTGTAAGCCACACGGCCAGCTGCCGGAGAAATATCCAAGAAACGCGGCGATGTGTCTGCTGCCTTCTCCTCTCCTCTTCTTCTTCGTTCGCCGTTCTCACTCCTTTCGCAGAAAAACACAGCAGGGCGCCACGGGAGGCAGTAGTACCACTCGTCCTCTTTATATTCCGTTTCGCACGTGTGCCGAAAACGCGTGTGCCGCTAGAGCATCGTCGCTGCTGCGCAGCGTGACAACAATGATAGCGATAACGACGACGGTGACGCCGACGACGACGACGAGGGCGACGGCGAACACAGACGAGGCGTCGCGCCGCGCGCGAGCCTTCCAGAAGGGTCTATCTGGTCGCAGAGTGTCTCGCGGCCGGCGGCCTCGCCGCTCTTCTCATCCTCCTCGGCTGCCGCAGCGGCGCGAACCTCCTCCTCGCGGTGAACGCTGCTGGACAGTATACGCAAGTACGTCGCGGCGGCGGCGGAACGTCCCGCCGCGCGCGCGCCTCGTCCCCCGCCGCCTCCTCCTCCTCCTCCTCACCCTTTCCCCCAACGACTCCGCGATCGCGGCGAGAGCGCATATATGTATGCGTGTGCTTGTGTCTTTCTCTTCTCTGTCTCTTCTCACTCTCTCGCTGACTCTCTTTCTCGCTTTTGCTCTCCTTATCTATCGCTCTTTCTCCTCCGCTCCTCGCGATCTTACCGACGTTTCTATCCTTCCTCCGTCTTGCTTTATCTCACCATACATTGCACGCAACAGGCACCGTCTTTCTCTCTCTTATATCCGTGTATTGCGTATGATTCGGACGAATGTGTATATACACGGAACAACGCGCCGCGGAGAAACAGAGAAAGAAATAGAAATGTACAGAGTAACGACGACGACACAACACGACGAAGAGCGCGCGCGCGCGCGCACGCTGTCCGCTCTATGGTCTGTGTTTGAGTTCGCACGCGCGTGTGTGCACTTCTCGATTAGCGCGACCCGACGTACGTGACGTCACAGCACGACGATGTTACATCGCCTCTTTCGCGATTGTCACTCGCGCGATCAACGATAAAAAGCGGATTGCGCGGCCGCAAAACGGAGCGAACGGGCGTGGACGAACTGCGGTGTAACCGCCTTGAGACACGAACTCGGCGGACGGCGAGGGAACGAGTCTCGATACGCGGGCAACTTCTCGCAACGACCGATTAACACGAACCGAATCTCGTGGTGCGAGCGTTGTCGAACGAGAACGAATACGAACGCGACGGATAACGCGAGCGATGCACGACGACCACACGCTGCTGCACGGAGTCAAAACAATTTGCGATTGATATCACTCGTGAAACGATTGACGACTCTCCGTCGTGCAACGACTGGCGCGGCCGCACGGCGGACGACGACGGGAGGTGTTGGCGCCGTAAGATGGCAGCACTGTATACTGTTACTGGACATAAACGTAATAAGTATAGACTGCGCACTCCCTATCTTACACCGAAGCGGCGGGCGTACTAAATTAAAAAGCGAGCGCAATGTCAGAACAGAATTGTTACCACTTTTAAATTTGATTAAAGGAGATAATATGTAATAGAAAGAACAGAAATATAGTGCTAATCATTACTCTCTATTATCTTCTCACATTACCATCTCTACTCTTACATATGAGAAAGGAAACAACTCTGTTCTATAATCCATCTTTCTCTTTCTAAATTCTGTACACTGTTCGACCGAGGAGAGCTATCTATACTGATTATATCTATGGCACTGGGGCTCCGACGGCCGTCCACGGTCGTCGTAACGTGTATCGCTTACCGCAATTCATCGAACGTCGTCGGAGACGACCGAACCTGGTCGAAGTGCCGCAAGCGCGACCGATTCAATATCAAGTGCATGACCCTCTGGCCGTCCATCGCGCGCGGACGGATTGATGGCGCATGTATATACTTTAACGGGAACATCGCGACGCGGCAAATTTATGATATATCAAATTTTTAATCTGGAAAATTAAAGTAAAAATCGCTTTCTATTAGAAAAATTAGCGAGTTTTAATATAAATTAAGAACATTTTATGAAATTTTGTAAAAAATTTTGTTTTGTTATATTATTTATTATACAAAACTTTAGAAAAATTTTTCCTGTATTTCTTCATATACCAATATCAATTTCTTATACAAATAAGCATGTCAAAATTGTTTGTCCTTATACTTTTTTAAGCTTTAGTATGGAACAAATAGTCTGTGAGTATATGTATAGTTTGTACATACATATAAATATATTACATATGGCCAGACACATACATATGAAATACATATATATATATATATACACTTTTGTTGCATACACAGTCGAAATAAAAACATATGGTTACTTAAAATATCAATATGTTAGAAATACATATATGTCGCAATATTTTTCCACCCCTTTATTCCAAAAAAATTTTTTTTAATATCCTTTCTTGATCTTCTTTTCTTGTTTCTTTAAGTGTTTCCGTAAATATTTGTTGAAGGTCATTGAAATCGATGCCCCTTAATTGTCCTTTACGATGTACTTTATCTGCGTACTTATCTACGATTTGTTGTTGGAAACATTCCTCCACAGTTTTTCCAGAGTTATCTTTAATGGTGAGATCAGTATGCGGTACTAGCAACTTGCAGGTCTTCACTGTGCTATCGTTAACACCTGTTATCGCTCGATGTAGGGGTGTCTTGCCATCAGCGTCCCTGAGATTTGCGTTCGCGCCGTTCTCTAGCAACAAACCGACGACGTTGGCGTGACCCTGTATAGCCGCACGGTGCAGAGATGTTGCGCTGATAGAAGGAGTGGTCGCGTTCACGTCCGCACCGTGTTGCAACAGTATCTCACACACCAGGTAGTGTCCGTTCCGTGCAGCGTAATGCAGCGGTTTGTAGCCGGCAGAATCCGTCGCGTCGGGAGAAATACCCTTGGACAATAGCAACTTTATGCGTTCCACATCACCATCCATTGCTGAAAATGCATAACAAACCATGTATTAATCTCGCATTCACATCAATATTTTTAATCGAACTTGTATAGAAACTGTATTTGTAAAATTACACACTTTCAAAGTTAATGTTATGAATGTTACGAAAATGTTATTGTTTTACACAATTTTCAATATTAAGTATTTTAATTATTAAACATTTATTTGTGATTTATTGATAATTATTCATTATTTATCTTTTATTTGTAGAGAACAATAATAACACTTTTATTTACCTGCACCCCAAATTCCTCTTTGAAAGTCTAATTCGTCTAAAGTCTGGCAGCAGGCAGGGCTGGTCATTTCGCAACATGCATCATGATGAGTGCATACATCCTTGTCGTGAAAGTGCGCCATTGTTTATTATATCTGCAAATAACTTAAAATTCCAAGCTTGACATTAGTTATTGGCAGGACCGGATTTTGGCATAAGCAATATAAGCAATTGCTTAGGGCCCCGCGCCAGCAGGAGCCTCAAAGGTTCCATACAACTAATTTCATACGAGTATTAAATTGACGGAAAAAATTAAAAAGGCCCTCTTTAAAGCCAGTGCTTAGGGGCCCCCTACGATCTAAATCTGGCCCTGGCTATTGGAATAAAATACACCTGTATCAAAAACAAAATTATAAACATTACATGATAAGAAAGCAAATTATTGACATGTAAAGATTGTTACAAAGCAAATTTTTTCATAGATATTTATTTGTTATATATTGTAATATAAACTGTGTACATCGAATTATATGCTACGTATGACACGACTATTATACATATAAAATAGTATATAACTTTCCGTTTACATGAATATAAAATTCACCACACTAAATTAACGCGAACACTATGCATAAGCTGTACCAATCTTCAGATTATCACAAACTACGATATTAAATATTTTTCTTCATTACCGTCACCAAGTACAACTTTTGATTAAACATTCGTTTTTCTTAGGTATAAACATGCAATTGTTACACTACTAGATAATGATTGCTCTTCTTAATTGTGTTCCATTTATGAACATAGTTTAACAAGCGTGGAAAACACCTACGCGCAACAAACAATAAAAATGGCAAACATTAATTTCATACAGGTAAGAATAAACGTACAAGTAAATGTCGCCACCATATCCAATGAGTTTTTACACATTTTAACTCTCTGGGCCGTGGTCGATCTGAAGGGATACTTTGTACATAATAATTGTCCAAAAGCACAGTGGAAAAAATTACTAAATAGCTATATAACATAAGGATGATATATAAATTTAAATATATAATTTGAATATATAACAAAGTTTCATCTTTCGTAAAAATAAATAGATACAGTTTGAAGCATAGACCAATTTGGAGCGATTTGGATTTTCATGCGCCAATTTGGACCAGCTTAGATTATTATACGAAATTCATTTCGTAATGCTTGGTGAAACACGAAAACGATTTATCAGAACAACAAAGTAAAGATATCACAAATTATAATTAAGTTTTGTACTGCATAATACATGCCAACGCGCATTACTTTATTTCTGACAAATTTTTCGCAACTGCTGGTAAATTATTATCTGCAACGCGATTATTATGCATAGTGCACAAGTGTTTACGCGGTTCAATCTCCGGAATTATATCTCCGGCAGTCTTATCATAATTATACAATTTTACCGCATCACTTTCAAAGTCGTAAAGTGAAACTCAATATTGCTGCAATACGCGAAGTGTCACGTCCGATAAGATGCAAAAAGCCTTCGTGTATTGTTTACGGCAAGAACACACTAACGTGTCAGTTTTCGTTTTCAAAGCAAAATTTTTTTTCCGACTATTTTAATGAAAAATTGCATTTTACATGCATACCATTTAAAGGTATATATGGATAATTAATTATTAAAAAAATTTTTTATTATTATCGCTTATTGGTCCACACATATATGCATTTAATAAGCGTAAGAAAATTTCAAGGCAGTATAAATTTTAAAGATACTCGAAATTCAAGACAAAAATAAATGCGAAAGAAAGATACAGATGTTGCAGATCTCATAGATTTATCGCTAATGTGGCTACGGTTTTACGCACAGATATATATATATATATATATATATGTAGATCATAAGTGAATGTTGGATGTATATAATACACTTTTCGAAAGGCCTATTTTTACGGAGCATTAACTTAATTCAATTCCCGCTGCAATGTCCAAAGTATCTCAGCCTCTCCGGTACTACAAGTAACTCGATAGCCCAGCTCGGCTAGGGCATTTATGATGGAGAACGGTGATCCTGAAATCAATTTTGTAACGTAAGTTCCCAAAAGATCTCAGCAAATAAATTGGTATTATTATTTAGACAATAATTCTTTTCTCTCAAAATTTTTGTAAACAATTATAACATCAATCTTATGGAAACAAAAAATCTTATTTCCATTAAATTAATTGAATTCTTAAGACAGAATAATCAAATCAATCTTAGCAAAATAATTTCCGATAAGTTTAAATTACTTATACTTGTAGATGTATCACACAGATAATTAATATTCACGATAAGTTTATACATAGGCGCGAAATTATCATAGTTCAGAGATCTTCGATATTTTCAGGACTTTGCAGAGCGACTTAATTAGAACTGCTTTTAACAGAATTCCGGGAGATTAACCTTTAAACATAATTCCATTCACGACATTCGGGCAACTAGGACACAGCGGAAAACGGCTGCGCAGAGCCGTCACTTCTTCCGGCGGTAGACCGAATATCGCGCTATCGGACGCAAATGGAGATGCCTTTACACCGATGTAATAGAGAGTGTCGTCATCGTCGTCGACGGCGGTGGCGGTGATTTGCTTTTTGAACGTGACGTTTGCTTTTGCCATTGTCGCGCTAAAAGTATCGTTATACTTCGTCGTGTTTTATTTCTAGAAGAAAAGCAGACGTGACACACGTGAGCGATGGTCGGAGCCGTTTATCTCGAAAGTGGTACACTTCGAGTATATATATCGCATTTCCTTAGAAAATAAGATTGAACAAAAATTAAAAAGAAAAGTTTAATACAGTTGTACCTTTATATTATGGATTTTTATTAATGATGTTTTTTCATTTATACGTTATACTTATAATTTTTCAACGATGTTCAAACAGAACAAAGTCAACCCGTCCTTCAATTTCGAAATCTTTTAGAATGAATATAAAGACATAAAATTATTATTTTCAGCTATTTAAGAGAAAAATATGTATGCAGTCTTAAAATTCCTATTCTTTAATAAAAAAATAATAATAATAAACAATCTGAAACGATCGCCATACGCCTTTATTGAGGAAATATTAAAAAGAATTGAATAAAGCCACTTTCAGGATAAATGGCGTGTCTGTCGATTAAATGAATCAATTGAAGCTGATATGATACGACATCTGTATCTCCAATAGAAAACAAATAAAAAAAGAATACAAGATGGAATTTTGAAAGAAATGATAACAAAATTATAGTATTCCGATAGTTTTTCATGTCTTATCAGAACAGTTTTAAGAGAAAAAAATAGAAAGTATTGATAACAAACTAGCTTAGCTTCTTCTTCTTCTTAATTTCTTATTATAATTAATATCATTTAAAATGTTATAAACGATCATTTTTAAATAAAAAATGTTTTCTATTGAGGAGACGATTAGCACACATTAAGCATACATAATATATATGCAAGTGATATTTGAATTATAAACTTTCAATGAAGACTCATATATTTTCCGATAGTGCATAAAATTCTAAGTGAAAAAAAAACACATTGCACTAAGGTTAGTAGAATGGTTTGCAACATTCAGTGAAATCAAGTATATATATATTTGCAATTTCTATATGCAACTTTATAGCTATTTATAGCTTACTATAATGCTTTTGTGTTTTTGCATATTAATTCAAATAGTGCAAAATCATTCTAAGACGTGCCTAGTGACATAAAAAGAGGACGTGGAAAAATAACTTTGTCAAAGTAAAATAAATTTCATTAATATAATTTAGTAAAAATGTAATAAATTACTATGCAAAAAAATAAACATATGTCTCGCGATATTTTTAGAAAGGTGCAATATTGTTATCTTAGCACGAAAACAACAAATAATTTAAGAATTTTTAATAAAAAAAAATATTTTGTACGATGTGTGCAGCTAATTACGTACGTTTAAAAGGTTGATTACAAGAAATCATGAAAATGCGAACATTTAATGTATTCATCAATATGTGAAATTTATCTCTTCAGATAGCCGAAGGTACCTAGAAATAATTAATAAGTACAGATAATAAATGTAACAGATTAAGAAGTACCTTGCACTAAAAAAATATATATGAATACGAATATAGTAGCAAAAATAAAATATACTTATTCCCCCAATTTTGCAAATATAGTAAAATGTTTATCGCCAAATAACCCTCACATTGTACGTCAATATAATAAATCAAAATTTATCATTATTTTATCATATATACGATGTGTTATCATAAGAAGAAAAAATTGCAGGCTTATAAAATTAACTCGGAATTTCACACGCATCAGAACATAAATGAGTTATTCGAAGCATAGTTTATACATGTATTTGCATTATGGCATAAAAAACAAGTTGTTACATATGTATGTAAGATGCAATAAAAATTTATGAGAAAAAATAATTATCTTCAGACTACGAAGATAAAAAGTACGAAGTATATAAAAAATAGAATACGAATTATTTTATATATTTTATTTTTTGTTTTGATATAATATTCTTCATATTGAATTAATTTATGCATTATATTAAATTAATTTTATGTATAAAATATTTTTTTTAATTCCTAAAATAAGTAACTAAAAAGAAAATTTTTTTTATAATTGGCAGCCAATTATATTACATACGAAATTGTTTATACTTTATGTTGTTCGATTAACTGTTTCTCACGTTCCTCCTTAAACTTTATCATGCGCGTTTCGTGCGCCCATCGAATCTCGTTCTGAATCTTATCCCGTTCATATTCCCATCGAAATTTCTTCAATTCCAGAGCTTTACGACGCAATTCCAGTTGGGCCGCTTACCGTAAGGCACATCTCTCCAGTAATTGCTCTTGAAATATTTTATTCTGCAACGGCGAGTAACCGGCCATAAAAAGAACCGGCCATCGCGTGATTTTTCTCGGAAAGTGCGATTTCCTCCGATGGACCGAACTCGTTTGTTCTTGAGATCCAGCTGCGGAAATGGCGAAATCTGCTTTACAAATCTTATAAAATAGATTTCTATTTATGTTCATCTTTATTTTATTAGTCAAATTTATGTTATATAGCTGGTTTTGGCATACATCAAAATACAAATCACAGCAATATGTACTTAAATTACCACTTATAACTGGTTCTGTGCTATTTTGATTTGTATCCCAATTTCTATTAGTTGGATTTATATTAATTTCATTATTTTCAACTATGATTTCATGATTTGTTGACAATTAATCACCACTTTGCATTAAGAGATTCATATTTTGTTGAATTTTTTTGATGATCAGCTTTTTCCCAGATTTTTCATCAGATTTCATCAGATTCTGGTTGCTGAATTTGAGAAGACATTTTGTCTGAATAAGATCGATTTTGATAATTCCAATTATCAAGATCTTCCAATCCTATATCATATAACACATTGTGGTCCATGGTTGGTTCTTGCTTCGGTCATTCATTATTCATGTTGATACCAAGAATATTAGTTTTATGCTTCTTGTTATGTGCATTTGTATAAACTGTTATCTGATATCTTCTAGACACTTCAAACACCATTACATGTATCGCTCCATGCGAGTTGCATTTTGATTATAGGACTTATCACAAAATTTGCAAAAGGCGATAATTAAGGAATCATCCACCTTCTTGTTATAATAGTTCCACACTATACCACGTTTCTTTACCATATTGATATATATAGCTAACTTTTAAATGTAGTCTCTTTTATTTTAATGTGGTCTCTATAAAATAAACTTTTCTAACAAAACATAATATTCTTAGCATAATCATATAAAATATGTATAGAATATTATTTATTATTATATTTATGAACATAAGATATAAATTTGAATACTATAACAAGATCGAATATATGCACAAAATAGCATAAATGACTTATTTTATTTCATATGTTCATTTAGTTTATACACTGTATTAGATTTCAATAAAACTTTAAGATGATCATGTCTCTTTGTGACACTTATTTTATTTTTAGCAGATAAACATATCTGCACTGGTATCAAATTTAAAATACACACTTTACTGAAAAATTAATAATAATAATAACTGTCGTTCCCTGTTCTCTGTTATAAATTCTAATAATAATTCAATGTATAGCAATAGTATAATGCTTACATTCAACAGTTTTAGCGTAATTTAACGTATAATCTCCAAGCTATGAGATTTCTTTGTCTGTACGATGCACTGACTTATGCGACGATCATTTTATATCCTGCGATGAACAAGGTGAATAGAATTCTTTTAAGAGCCGAAAGTTTTGCAAAATATGCGGGAATGTGTACAATATTATACAGTCCTTTAATTAACGATAGACGGCAATAACGCGCCCCTCTCACCAGAGTACTCTATGCGAAATGATCGAAATCAAGTAGTGAAAAAATGCTGGTAAATACACGATATTGTGTTCTATCATATTCCATGAGATGCAATTCTTTTAGTTACACCTTTGTTATTTTTGCAATATTTCTATAAAGAAAATCACTTACGCTTTTTTAATTCTCGATATTTTTTGTATTTGAATATAATTATGCTTAAATTGATTTTAATGTACACACATGTTGTAACAACTTGTTTTTGCGGGTGAATTAAGATTGTTATATCAAATTTAATAACCCACTTTTATCTCAAAAGCATTAGATTAATTGTGCAAAATAAATGTTATAATGACACAATGCGACAAGTGCTCTCAAAATTGTGTTACATTAATTTTGAACCATACCAGCTTTTATAACAGTATCAGGTTCAGGTTCTGAGAAATCTTTTCTCATAGTCCACATGTACTCATTATAATCCTGTTTAACGCTAGTGCTGGAAGATGCAACAACTTTGTAACCGAGCACTTCTAAAGCGGTTAATATTACACACGGATGTTGCAAATATACTATTGTCGAGTCGTCACAATATCCCCCAGAGGAGAAGCGACTCAGCTGCTCTATGTCAGCCGCTATAACAGTTGAATATTACATATTACACAATTTTACTCAAGTCTTGATTTCATACCTAAATTCTATCTAATCATACCTAAATTTTTGTATAACTATATCATTTATCATTTCCAAAATACCAATCTATCTTAAATGTACATTATATTTCCTACTTTACAATACTACTTGTATTGTTGCTAATATTAAAAAAAAAATTTAACAAATATTTAAAAATTATATTTTCAAATATAATTCATAAATTGCTAAACATATTAATTAGCAATTACAAAATTTAAAAAAAGCTAAGAGTAGCATGTGCACCTGTATGAGAACGAGTATAGGGAGAATTCATACCTTTAAGCCCTGATACTAAAACCCTCCAAGGATATTTATGACCGTATGACGCTAGGTTGCCACGTACTAGAATGTATGGCATCTGTAATAGTCAGCTAAAACAATCTGTATAGACGATACTTTATGAACACATATAATACACATCTAGATCAATGTGTTGAACTTTTGCACAGATATTGATACTAATCAAATATTATCTGTTACAAAAACTATTAATGCATATTAATAATGCATTACACAATTTGGAGCACTTATATCAGAACTCTAGTTGTATATCAAATTGAATGTTACATAAACGACAGAGTCCAGAGAGTTGTGATAGATCATCACATTACTTACAAACTTTTTTATACCAATTGCAAAATTAAGAAGGCAATCACACTTATTAAACAATAGTACACAAACAATAATATGATATTATTAAATAAACTAAAGGCTTATAAATACTAAGAAATATAAATTAAAAATATGAATAATGAAACACAATTTTTAGTACATCAATGATCGATAAATAATTCCAAAATTATCAGACGTTTTTAAAACTTTCTAATATATTACATCAATAAATAAACCATTTATCACTCTTAAAACTTATCATACTGTCTGTCTTAATGTATTAACCTAACCTTTAGTTTATTTAATTTTGATTTTGCAATCATAGAACCAATTTTTGTAATAAAAATAAAACAATAATAAGAGCTTTTTTAGAAAATTACAATTCTTAAAAATATAACAAACAGCTACGTCAAGCTCCGAGGTGGGTCTTTATTACTCAATACATTCTTTAAAAGAGAAAATTAACAAACATTTCGGCTACTAAACATTTTGGCCATCATCGGTGTAACAATTCAATCAAAATCATATACGTGTGTACAGTTCTTAGAAGGTTAACAATTACAGAACAGATAAATAATCAAAATTAACCTTGATTTTAACCAATAATCGAACAGAAAAATTATTAGAAGTATTTAAGAAGAGACGAAATATTTCATTTTAACAACGTATACCATTGGAAAAAACAAGCAATATGTTTAAAATTGATCTCTGTCATGGATTCATTAAGGATTCATTCATTTTTGGATTGATTGGATGTATCTTCAGAGCATCTTTACTAATGTCTGATTTAACGTACGTTTCAAATGAATTTTTATGTTTAATTGACTTTCTTTCGACTATCTTATTTGCGTTGAGTCTACAAAACTTGCGTGTCCACGATCAAGGATTAACTTTGATTATTTATCTGTTCTGTAACCGTTAACCTTCTAAGAACTGTACAGGTGTATATTATTTTGATTGAATTGTTACGCTGATGATGGCCAAAATGTTTAATGGCCGAAATGTTTGTTAATTTTCTCTTTTAAAGAATGTATTGAGCAACAAAGACCCAGCTCAGGCTTGACGTAGCTGTTTGTTATGTTTTTAAGAATTGTACTATTTTTGTAATTTCTAAGACAAAATATGATAAACCAAATGTGTGAAAGCATTGTTGGTGTAATAAATGTGGACTATATACGTACAATCTTACATATAAGACATAATTAACATACTTGTATAATATGAAACACCTAATGTATTTAAATGTTTCACATAAAAATTATAATATTCTTAAAATTTTTCTAAATATCTATCTTTACTTTGTATAATAACAATTAAAATAAATAAATTAAGACAAGATAAAACAAATCGACAAATGAAAACGTACACTGTATATATTGGAATGGTTCCATGAAAATTTGATAAGAAACGAGATAATACGAAACTTCTACTAATGAGTCAACATTCCTGCTTTATATCAATTGCGCCATACAAATTTCTTAAATACTTAGCTTGATGTATCGATTCTCACCTAAATGTAAACAGGACCGTGTCGAAGCTCTAAGAAACAATTAACGTTTCAGCGATACAAGTCAAATAGTTAACCACGTTTGCAATATCGGCAAATTATTACGAAATTCACTCTTTTCTGAATGTATTCTTCTATTTAAATAGTGTACCTGAGTAACGTATCCAAAATAACGTAATCTATCACTTTGTAATATTTTCTTCGGCAAAAACGTGTTTTAATTTACGAAAGCACAAACAGACGCAAAAAAGTACGCAGTATTTGGCGCTGGGGAATTAACCATATATTATAAAATAATTAGATGGGACTGTGAATAGATTTCTCCCCAAAGAAAAAGAGGAGAATCAGATTGGCTATCATTTTGATATAACAAGTAAAATCCGATTGGCTGCTGCAAATATAAATGTATTTCCAGAATTTGTCACTAGAAATTTGTATTCCAAAACTTACAAGTATTTGGATATCTAGATATTAATACGTCATGGTTCAAAGAGTGCGTCCAATTTAATATTTTTAAATGATTGACAGATATAAAAATTAATAAAATTTGTAAAAAAATAAACAATTACGTAATATTAAATTAATTGGTAAGGTTATAATTTTAGATTTTTCAATCAAGAATAATCACGCTCTGAACAATGCGCCCAACCAGAAAGGCAGCACCCTAGGGAATAAGTGCTCAGCACACGCGTTGACCAATCAACTGCTGTATGTGCGCACGTAAAATGATCACTATTATAATCGCTATTGAATAAATAACCCATTCTGTCATTTTATTGATATATGACGACGAGTAGAAGTACATACATACCAGAAACACAGTGTTACGTGCTGCCACTCCTCGGGAATTCTTTTACCGGTGACGAGATCGTGTAACAAATCCAACTTGCGCTACAAGCGGCTGACGTCTCTGCGCGGACTGCTGGACGCAAGTGAGGTTGGCGCGAGTGCGCGGTCGAGCCGAATAGTTGGACGTTATAACGAGAGTGACAGGTGGTTTGACGTTTGCTCGCCGCCATCGCCGTTAGCGACAGCGCGGCCTGCCATATTGCGCGTGATATCAGGGGGGCAAACGTTTGTACGTATCCGAGCCGTCGTGCAACTCGATGATTGAGTGAATCGAACAACGAGTCCGCGGACTGTCAACGCCACATTCCTCGATCCCAACCGCTAGCGACCAGTAACAGCTTTCTATACAACGCCGATTCACAAACGTGTAAGTACATAATTCTCCGCATTGTTGACATCGGAGACTCCTACTTTTCGGACGACAGCGCGTTATCGCATATTCGACAATTCGATAGCCAGAAACAACATACATCTGTGTCTATTCCTCACTTCGTGGTACTTTTCCTCTGTTCTTCTTACGATTCTCTTTACGTCGTCGATCATGGAAATTTTATTAATTGGACATAATGTAATTATGGGCAGTACAGTGCAGTATTGTTGATGTTTCAAAAATTTGCATCTGTGGAGCTTAGAAAAGCTCTGTCACAATATATATGGTTTTTGTTTCATTGAGTGTCAGATTAGCCTAATCTGTTTCAGATTCGTACTAGTTTAAAATCGAAATTTTAATACTACTGAGTCTATATATAAATATTAGCTTTATAATGAAGAAAATTCTCCAGTTATTCATGAATTATTCATAGATTTGTAAATAACGTTTGTGTTCAATAAGAATTTATTAGTAATTATCAAACTTCAGATATCACACTTAATTGAATATTCTTGTGAAATATTTTAACAATTGTTTTTTGAAAAAATGAATGTCAAGGATATTTGATACATACGATGTGTATAATCTGTTTGACAAAATAAAGACGAGATGATATAGTTTCTTATTAATTAAAAATTGTTTAAAGTTGTATCATAATCGTAGCAGTAACAATCAGAAATCGATCATTGACATAGCTTTAGATTCTCATCTTTGTTGTGACATGCCTTTATGAATCATGCATGTGTTATCTTTTCTTTATCTTGAATAAAACAAAGAATGGTACATGTCCTTGGAAATATAATTAACATAATCTATCTCAGACATCTTGTAACAATAAACATTGAAACAATAAGTTTCTGACGATAACCTATGGAAGTACATATTACCTAAAAGGACTAAAAGTAGGTTATGAGCTATATTTGTCTTTCGTGTTAGATGATAATGATAATAGTAAATATAAAGATATAATGTGATATAAATATTTCATTTTTCCACTATTTTAATTACAGGTGCGAAAATGTCGACCGGTCCATATAATTATTCCTATATCTTTAAATATATCATTATAGGAGATATGGGAGTAGGCAAGTCATGCCTGCTTCATCAATTTACAGAGAAGAAATGTAAGTGATAAAATGATTACACATACTTATAGAAAATTATGAATAAGAATTCTATTAAAGTAATTTTATACTTTATGATATATTACTTCCATTTTTCTCATAACTGCACTGTTAAAGGATATGCTCATTTCAATGATGTAGCCACTTAATTACACAACTGTATATAGCTTATTATGCTGTATGTATCATGCATGACATAGACAACATTATAATTGCAGTGATGTACTGATTCCTGTTTCAATATGTCCATGGTCAGTTCTTTTTAGTGCATAGATAAAGTATTAGTTTATTGTGAAATTATAATAGATTGTAAATATTGAACCTTTTATATTTGATAGAGAATTTAGATTTATTTTAATTTTATAAAAACACTAAAAAAATTAATAAAACTTATGCAAAACCAAGTTTGATACACTCAATTTGTATATATATTTATAATATCTGTATATCTTTCTTAATAAATACGTATGTTGTATATTGTCTACTGTAATTAAATTATATTTATTAGATATTCTTTCTGTACTTGTATAAAAATTAAAATATAACTTAAATATTCTTGCAAATTCAGTTATGGCAGATTGTCCACATACCATTGGTGTCGAATTTGGGACTAGAATTATTGAAGTAGCAGGACAAAAGATAAAGCTGCAAATATGGGACACTGCTGGTCAAGAACGATTTAGAGCAGTTACTAGGTAATAACTCTATAATTGATCGGTACTATTAACATTTGAAACAATAATTATAATTATAAAATGTAAGATAATACGTAATTTAAATACTGCATAACAAGAAATATTTCTTTTCAGATCGTACTATCGGGGTGCGGCTGGAGCTTTAATGGTGTACGATATTACCCGCCGTTCAACCTACAATCATCTCAGTAGCTGGCTGACAGATACAAGGAACTTGACAAATCCGAGCACTGTACGCATAATGCTATATTACATCCTATAATGCAATTATAAGAATTTTTTGCTTAATTGGTTTGTAAATTTGCATCTACACAATGCAAGAGAGAAAGCTATTTTTATGAACAATAACATCAAAACGAACTAACTCTTCTTACAGGTTATATTCTTAATTGGTAATAAGAGCGATCTTGAAGGTCAACGTGACGTTACTTACGAGGAAGCAAAACAGTTTGCTGATGAGCATGGTTTAATGTTTGTTGAAGCTAGTGCAAAGACGTGAGTATCTCTTTAATAAAGTTTAAACAAAATATAAATTCTTTCATAAATACAATTATTCTTATTTTTCAGTGGACACAATGTAGAAGAAGCTTTCTTGGAAACAGCAAAGAAGATATTCCAAAGTATACAAGACGGGCGGTAAGTTGGACAATAATTTATAATTACTATAAAATTGTAAAATATTACATTCCATGCTATACAATATTACCAAATAATGTTTGTAACTTAATTAATTTATTTCTTTGTTGCTAGATTGGATCTAAACGCAGCAGAGTCTGGCGTGCAACATAATCCCAGTCAACCGGGTCGCACCAGTCTCCAAGGTGTATCTAACGAACAGCAGGGTGGAAAGGATGCCTGCTCCTGTTAGGTCATATTTGTTTGTATATAGATATATTAATTGATCGGTACTATTAATGCATATGATTTGTACTAAATGTAGCTGGCAGATTGTCTCGTAGCCTGTATCCTCCCTTTGATAAGCAAAGTCTACTTAAAAGAAAAAGGAAAAGTTCAGGATAATTTTTTTTTTTAAATTAGCGTTGATTCACAATAATACGATGTTATAAATACACGACACATAGAAATGGACACATACGTCGTAAAAGTGATTCCAATAACGCTACTAGTTTTTTGACGCGGCATGAGTCAATGATCTATTGATAAACGCGGCTTTTCTATTATAATTGCAATTTATATACTATTTTGTATTTCTGCATTTTGTTGTAAAATCAGATGAAGGAAGATAATGCGTTTACAATATACACGCAATAGCAATATGTAGAAGCCAATCGAGTTATTATTTTCTCACATGTTTAAAAAATTTTGTGTTCGAACGCTTTAACAGAGATGTATATTCTACGAATAAGATTTATATTCAACTTATTCATATCTGCACGGGAGGATTATACATTTGTTGTAATTGTAAAATTGTTCTTGCTTTAAGAAATTTAATCGATGAAAATTAATTTAAATTGTAAGCCATGTTTCACTTTTTAAATCCTTTACTTGATAAGAGAGAGAAATATGCACATTCATGTGAATTTCATGATTTCAATTATCTTTGGAACTTAATTATATAGATAAAGAGAAAGAGTAGGGATCAATTTTCTTTTAATACCTAAAAGATATATATTTATTCTTGATGAAACGTAAATATATATATATATATATATATATATATATATATGCCAACATTAAATTTGACAGATTCTTTTTAGTGACGAATCAAAATAAAATTATTCGTCTTTTTTTCTTGATATTATTCATTAGTTTAAAATTCACTTTTGATTTTTGTAGGATCTACAACTAGCAGTATAGCCAGCACGTTAATATTATGTGAAATAACGTAGCTTCGAATGTATATTGTTATACATTTTAGCATTCTTTTTCCTTATGTTTTTTTTATCTGTTAAGCAAATTTAAGATTCAATGCTTAATACTTCTGCTTTAAAGTAAAGAGCAGACTTATTTTCCAAATGCTATTCGCTATATCGAGGCCTCATAGATATTCAAATTAATCCAACATTAGTATATTAATTGGCACGCTTTCACAAAAAATTATATAATCTCGATCTTGTTATGATTTGATGGTACAAAGATAACATTGATATGATTGAGGCAAAAAACAAAAGAGAAGGAAAAATAATTCAGAAAAGCTTGCAACGAACATGATAACTTACGTTTTCCGCAGTGTTGACTGCAACATTAAGATGTAACTTATGAACAATTTGTATCGGTAGTGTAAGAAAAATACAAAAAATCGTCTGGAATAAAGTTGACCAAAGTTTCATCGATCTGTTCGAATCTGTTTAAAAGGCGGTTGTTTTACTATACCCTTTATCTCAATCGTATTATACATTCAAAGTATTTGAAAATACAATTTAGGATTAATATGCTTTTCATTCTATATGCAGTAGCATTTGTTTTGTGCAATAGAAATTCACTTTCTCACAAATCTGTTGTGTTTTTTGTATCTTGTACATAGGAGTATAAGAAAAATGCCAGGGAATAAATACTCTTCTACATGGTGCTTTAACAAAACAAATGCCATTTTCTTTTCGTTAATGAATGTTTTCCTTGCTATAGCGCATAGTTAAGTCATTAAAATAAATATATGAAGATCTGTTTTCATGTGTAGTATTATCTTTTATGACAAACCTTCTTTTATATCTAATTTTTATAAAATTTATTTCTCTGGACAGATGTAAAATTAATTACCAATGTCTAAAATATTTCTAATATTTAATAAACAAAATTAAAATCATATATTAATCAAATTAAATACAACATAAAAATATAGTTCTTGAAATAATTTAATTATTTAAATAAAAATAAAAATCTTCCAGATTATTGCAACAAATTTTTGCTTTCATATTTATTTTTTATTTTTGAAATTTCTGTATTTACTGTTTGTAATTTTTACTTACAGTGTATCCTTTTATTTCGTGGATATTTTTGGTGATCTTAAAAACTATAAAAATTTATATATAGTTAGAACGTTACAATTCGTGTGATTGGAACTGTTACATCTTTACTATAATCTGTATACAATAATGTGATTTGTGCAACACAACAAATTTACTTGTATATTATAATCGTTGGAAACAAATAAAACTTGTAAAATAAAGAATTCAACCTTTTGCAAAAATTTATATCTACGAAATAAGATATTATTATTTCTGAAAAACCTGTATTTTTAACAGAAAGAAAATCTGATGCATTTAGATACTGACCAAAGCTTTGTTTATAAAAATTATTTATTACGTTTTTTCTCTATTTTTGTATAATAATAGAGTTAATAAAACTATGTGCTTTATCAAATGTGATATAATAAAGAAGCGACATATTTGTTGACACAATCTATGCTGGTTCTATTCTCTCTTTGCCTACGATTTCTTCAAATATGTTTATATTTTTATCGCAGAATTTTCTGCCAGCAATCTGCTGACATCATTGATAATAAACTCTGCATTAATTTTAGTCGTCTTGCAGATACTCTGCAGGATCTATTTTCGACAAAGGCTAGAAAAGAAATGTGCCAAAGTATATAGCGATGTAGTTATATTGTCAATATAATGTCAATATAATGTCAATAAAATGTCAGTATCTATTATCTATCGAACACTATCGAGCACTATCGAAGGACAATCGTTCGGACTCGTCTCAACAAGCTTACTGCTTGAGAAAATATCTTCAAGTATGAATCTACAAACGATCGCAGTTTTTATCGTGACGTGTGTGTCATGTCAATATGCACGAGGGTGAGATGCAATAATTATTTTTTATCTAGAATCTTCAAAATTTGCATGCATCTATAGACATTACACAATTGTATAATTTTAAAAATAAAAAAAGAAATGTAGAATTATAGATCTAGAAAAATCACAAGTGATTGGAAATAACTGGTCTCATAAATTAACCTCTATTGCTGTAAATAGATAAATTTTTGTCTTTATTTAATTTACAGTCCTTGTTGTAAAACAGAATTAATACAAATTAATAGTTATTTGAAAAATTCAATATAATATGATGTATATGTATAACCTTTCATCTAATCATTCAAATACATTTTTTAATTATGTGGAGATTGTTAAAAAGTATAAATATAAAAATAGACAATAAATTGTTATATTTTCATATATGCATGCTGAATTCAAATAATTCATGCAAAATAATCACATTTTGTTAGTTGTATAAGGTTATGTAATTTCTATAGGTTAATTTTTTATCGAATCATATTTAGCATAAATCTATTCGCAGCATTTGAATTTAATTAGAAATTTAATTAGGGACAGAATGATGCTGTTCGATTTTACAAATGCACAAAGTGTGGATGATTGGCGAGAGATATCCGACACTGTAAGAACTGTGGGGAAATCCAAAGCAGTTTTAACACTGCAAACAAGTCAGCTTTTTCAGAGAGCGATCCTCTTCACATTATTGAACCCACAACCGAACGGGGCTGGTTTTGCTGGTGTTAGAAAGTCGATAAATCTCAACTTGTCGAGTTTTAAGAATATCGAGATCACTTGTCGAGGACAAGGACAAAATAATCACTACAAGATATCTCTAAGACATCGTGGACAGAATTCAAATCAGGATCTCAGCTACGAACAATTTTTCACAGTAAATTTTCAAAACTTTATTGACTTTACTTTTAAGCTTATCATTATCATTTTTTATTAATGCTTCTGATGAACTTTCAAGTTTTCACATCAGTGAAATATCGACCTGAAGCTCTTCTGTTATTATCAATACTCTTCAAAATTTTCACCTCAGGTACCAATATCGGACAACGAATTTTTCACGATGACATTACCTTTAAAAGACTTCAAACCTTATTATCGTGGACGTGAAATTCCGGACGGCGAGCCTCTGGACACAGCAAACATCACTACGTTTGAATTTCAAATTTACGGAGGCGTTTATCTGCCGATCAAACAACGTGGCGTGTCGGCGTTAGAGATAGAATCTGTGACAGTTTCTTAACATTGTATTCATAATGAAAGAAATTAAGTGTCTCTCCTGAAACTTTTATTTTTGAAAAGTATCATATAAATGCTATAAGTGACATGTATATCTGGCATTCCATATTTGAAATAAATAATATATCTTATGTCTTTACAATTCTGTTAATAAAATCAATTCAAATGTCAATTTTTTAAATGCTTATGTTAAAATGTTTCATTACCTGCAAACAAATGGAAACGATATCTTATCGTTTTTTATATTACACATTATAAATTTTGTAATACATTTGGACTTCAAATTTTAGCAAAAAAATTTTTGAATTTAATTGGTTGTACATTTTTTAAAAAGAATATAAAATGTAGATGTTTTCCAAGTTTAAAACAGATAAATCTTTTTTTTTACCACTCGCTTAAGTATGTTTCTTCAAGACAGTTGTACAGTTTCAGATTTTGATTCATTCTGCAAGAAAAAAAATACACTTATTATTTCAGAATAAGAGAAGAGCGAGAGAACAGGAAATAATGTTTTACTCACTCTTTGAAGGCCGCTCCTATTTCCGCGACTTTAGAGGGATGACATACAACGGTAGTCTTACATTTTTTCGGATCAAACAATGGCTTAAGGTACAAAGCCGCCACACGGGTCATATCGTCCATAGTAACGGCAGAAATACGTCGTACCATTTGATGATTATAATCACGCGGCACGTTTCGGAAGTACGATCGTAATGATTGATTCACTGTGCGGCCCACGGTCATCTCTTGTTCGATTATTTCGAAGATTATAGACGATTTAGCTGATTCATAAAGTAGCTTCTCCCACTTGTCGCCAGCGAGATGCGTTTCCTATGGCAAAAAAACTTGCGATGCAAAAGATTCTACAAGTTTTTTTATTTAAAAAAAAGTATGCATCATTATTCATACCACTATTGATTTCGTCTCCTTATATGCGGCTACGACGTTTGTAGCCCTATAAAAAACCAGATACAACAACCCTTCATTCGGTACCGAGTTAATATTGTATCCGTATGAAAGTCCCAGCCCTCGAATCAATCTCCACATAGGTCCCTAAAATCATGTGTTCTTGAAATAAAGATGAATTTGCGTTTTTAATCGGCAATTATATACAAAGCAATTACTTACCTCCGTTTGAATTAAATATTGCAAACAGACAGCCAAAGCTGGCAAATCGGGATTGTGATAATCAGTTATGCTCGGACAAGTCTGGAAGAGGAATGAAGACTCGATACATCCTAATCCCGTGACACAGCCGTTGATACTTATATCATCCGCAGGATTCATCAGTGTCCAATCAACAGTAGCGTTAAGTCTAAAATTTATTATTTAAATATCAATACGTTACATATTCTCTTTTGATGCGTACTTTTATTCCAAAGTGCATCAATCTTGACTCTAGAATGTTGATAATTTATCAAGTGCAAGTTATATTTACTTAATTTTCTCGCACGTTGCTATATCGGAAAAGAACATATTCCATGGAGCGTAAACATCTGGAACTTGCACTGTTAATTTCTCAACATTGACAGCCATATATAAAACCATATTTTTGAATGATGTCAGAATTTTTCTGACCGATTCAATTTCCGCTATAACTTGCTTCTTCCCTGCATCATCATTCAGACGTTCCATGATATCAGTGAGAAACTTTTGCTGCCGTAACATACTGAATGCGTAAGGATTACTGTCTGCAAATATTCAAGAAATGCATATGATAAAGCCTAAATTTTTTGGCATTTATATTACATATGCGATGAATAAAAATCGATTTACCTTTGTTATACAACAATCCGTTCATTAAATCCCTTGCAATTTTGTTTCCTCTTCTCTTTGCTTGAGCAACATCGTTTATAATTTTCGTCGCTATTACTTTTAATCTGTCAACTGTTAACTCAGTGTCGTATAAAAGCTCCTTAATCCATTGTACTCCTTTCTCATATTTTTCTAATTCAAGCTACACGAATAAAAATATATAAAAGTTAGAATTTGTTTTGAATAATTTGCAATTATTCTTTTATAGAAGAAAGAAATGTAGCAGCTTATACATTACTTGAAGCGACAAATAAACACTGTGACTGTAGGCTCCGCATGAGAATCTCGCGGAAGTATTAAAACCGATTTGAGTAGAAGTTTCAATAGTGTCCGCTTCCAATTCGGCTACTACTTCCTCATAAGGGATCAATCGGCCATCCCTTTTCACTGGAGATTCCATGATCATCTCTAATAATAATGGAATATACTTTCTATATTCTCTACTAACAGAGGAAGTGTCCATAATAATATGTAGCTGTGTTCGAATAAAAACAATAATTAATATCCCATTAAATAATTGATACTAAACTAAATATAAATGTACGTTTTCAATTTTTTGCAAGTAGAAAAAAGTGTTTTACGTATTTTCACAAATTATGCTTTTTAATGGAGTAACGGTAAATAAAAATGATACTCACATAAACAAAGTTTGTATTAACATGATCTAAATAAGTATAGAATGGTAATTTAGTGACATCCAATCTAGAGTGTTGCTCCAGGGTTTCCGTGGTATAACTTTTAATGTGATGAAAATTAATAGAATCTGTACCAGGTATAGGTACACTTTCCAACAATTCGTCAGGTACAGGTTTCTTGAAAGAAACAATGTCAATAAGATATCACAAGTCAGTAATAAAATTTAGATATTTAGAAAAAGATTTCAGCACAAATATTTTCTATGTTTGGTGATATACTTTTTGTTAAATATGTACCTCGTTTTCTTTGATGGCTTGTTGAAGTTCTACTTCTTTTTGTTCTAAACCATCCGTACCCAATTTCTCTATCTGCTTCGCTATTCGCTTCTCCTCCTCTTGCGTTAACGCGCGTTGCTTTTCTATACTAGGTATGCCATTTACAACAACCATGGGTGCGTCAATAAAATATTTTTTAAGAAGATTCAACCAATACGATTCCAATTCATTCTCCAATTTTCTAAAGTCACGTATATTGTTTAATCTGCAATCAAGCTGTTATCGAAAATAAACCAATTATAATCGATGAGTATGTAACTGATAAATGTTGGATAAAATGTAGCTAATGAATGAGCCAATAATATACATACATCTTCATTTGTATTTCCATACAATACGTGTCCAAAGATTATATCTGCCACTATATCATGTGGATCATTTTCCAATGTGCTTAGCAATTCAAGAATGCTTTTGTGAACTAAAGTTTTCATTCTTTTCATGTCGATACCTTTGTCAGCGCATATGTCATTAAGTACTTTCATCAAAGATTCTTTGATCAGAGGAATTTTGCTTTTCGGCACGTTTTCAAACTCAAAACTCAAGGCTGAGATCGAGAATTCATACAGAGCACAATTCACGTTGCTGGCATAGGGATCATCTCTCTCGACAAATTCCTTTTGCAACGGACTGACTGATGTGTCAGTGAGATATTTCAAAAGTAAGGAACAACCGAGATAATCGTATAATTGAAAAACTACAGACGGTCCTCGCCAAGCAACATACACCATTCCGTTATCTTCGTCATCGCACGGATAACAGACATCCCGATCCACACTTTCTGTGAGCGGTTCAATCGGTGTCTGCCAAGGCCTTTTAAACGCACATACACCTCTCTTTCCCTACAATTTGATAATTGTAGGATAAATATCAAGAATATTATCGAAAATATCAGAATAACAGCAAAATTATTAATCGTATCTTACATTAATAATCTAAAATATTTTATACTTGATTTCTGTTGCACAAGATTCAGTTTTAAATTCAATCAGTAATAGTGTAGAAAAGTAAAAAAAGATTTGATTAATACCTTCATTAATATTTTCTGTTCTAAGGGCATTAACGCTTGAAAAACTTCAGCATGCTTCACTTGGCCGGCTATTAACACAGTTAAGTTTTCTGGTCTATAAAACTCTTTATGATACTGTTTGACTTTCTCATTGTTCGTACTTTCCTGTAGGTTTTTCAATGCGCCTATAAGTACAAAGATAAATATGTTAATAAAATGATTGTAATTCAATTATTTGTGTTTTTATACCTCCAGTATTTGATTTATATCCACATGTAGGATAAACTGCTTTTGATAATTCTGAAAATGTTATCCATTCTCCTGTATTTTCAGTACCCTGCATTTCACAATAAACTACACCTGCATCTTTACCCTCGCCAGTAATGTGATGTACTTCTGTAAGAAATGCTGCATCCTATCAAAATACAGATCTGTTAAACATTTTTTTATATCTTATTTCATTTTTAAATAACATAATTATATGTAATAAATGTATCCTGCAAACTTACAAAATTTAAAATAATCTTTTCATTTATACTATAAGCTAAGCTTTTAAAAACTTTAAAAAATTATTTTATCTTTAAATTGCTGTTATACCTTAATCTTTTAAATTATAAATATAATACTGTTTTGTAATCAAAATATATAAAGGTTTTAGAAATAGACTATAATATTTTGTACAGCAATATTTTACACTAAAAGATATTTTTTTAAATATAAATAGTTTTTAAAATCTTTACCTTAAGAGTAGGGTAAAGAATGTGTTCTAAGTATATTGGCATTAGAGAGAGAAACCCTTGACTGCCAGCTGTTGTCATAGTATAATAAGTGTGGTCGCGACATGTGCGAGCGTTAGTACCAGATGCAAGGCATCTATTAGCCCAAAGATCCAAAAGACCCTTATAAGGATAATCTTCACTGCCCAAAAAAATAAGATGTTCCAATGTGTGAGGAAGACCATCATCATCGAGCGCCTCGGTAACTAAAAAAAAATTATTATAAATAAAAATGATCAAAAAATTCCATTGATACATTTTGTAACATTTTAGAACAGTTTTCTATTGTTAAAAGAACAATTTATGTGAAAGAATTTTTCATCATATAACATTATTTTTATTTTTATTACTCACCAAGATTGAAATAACCATTGACAACCGGTCCTTCTATTTCCGCGATACAAACTGTGAGACCGGTATTCATGGATTTGTACATATGGAACGGAATTGTATCGTTGATTTTCTGCGAACATATCTGCTCAAAACCGCCCATATTTCCTCTCGGAGAACTATCAACAGGCGGCATATCGGATACCGACACTTTTCAGATATATAGACTTTGTGGAACTCTCAATTATAACATTAATTGTAACAAAGTATTACAATATTACAATACTGTTGATTACTATTGGATACCATTTACTAGCAAGGGTTACATGACAGTGAAATTATGGAGGATTCACATTGCAACTATAGAATCCAATAGCAAATATATCCAATGGGAAAATTTATTTTCTAGGGACAAAGATGTTGTTAGCTAAACTGCGTGGTTTGCTATTGGGTATCGCGATCCTACATTTGAACGTGATCTTCACTTATGATGCACATGTGTATTTTACATAATTGATCTTACTCGTGCAAGTTCATGTGTTAAGGCGGTTAAGGCATTCCTGCGACCATGTTACAAACAAATTTTTAGCCTCTAAATGAATGCCGTCTTTTGACAGCTATGGCAAGATATTCCAGTGAATCAGATTCAGATCACAGTAGTAGATATCGAAGAAGACGAAATCGAAAATCAAGGTAAAAGCAAAAAATAATATTTAACTTTTACTTTAGATTTTAAATTGTACAATTTTCAATTGGTCTTGTACTATAACTACGTTTAACGTAAATTTAATTGATATTTTTAGCAGAATGTGTTTAATTTGTTAATTTAGCCGATATTGTTACTTGTAACAAAAGAAAAAAATACTAATATATATTTATTTTTCACAGATCCAGCAGTTCAGAAAGTAGTGAGTCTTCGCCACATCGACGAAGGTCATCAAAACATTCAAAAACAAAGCGTAGACATCGTTCACATTCAAGAAGCAGAGGAAGAGATCGGAATTCAAAAAATTATAAAGGCTCTAGAAGCAGTCATTCGAGAGAACGAGATAGAAGACGTTATCGTTCCAGCACAGGTAGATCACACTCTTCAGATCGCACAAGAAGGAAAGCTAGATCCACTTCCAGAGAGAAATCACGAAGTCCTTCCAGCAGTTCACAATCAAATCAACTTAAAGTTACTGAAAAGAGCCAAATTCTTGTGAAAGGTAAAAATAGTAGCTAATGTTAATATTATAAAATTTGAGTTTAATGATTTGAAATATCAATAAACATAAATTATATTCACAGATGATTTTCCTATCGAACCACGTTTTAAAGACGGTGTGCTCGAGGAAATAAATGCTGAAGGCTTCACTCCTAAACAATTTACATCGTCTGCAAACAAAGAAAGTAAATTCAAGAATATCGTTATAGACATTACTTCCGACACTATACAGATTCCACCAGTACCTAATGTTTCAAGTGGTTCAGAAAGTATATTTCATACATCGGTAAGTTTTTCCTTTTGTTTAAATTTCCTAATGTATCTGTAAATAATATTTATTTATTTTTTCAGATTATGATGGATCAAGAGGCGAGGTTTGATAAATGGGTGAAAAAGCTCTATACTCTTAGACAAAAAGCTATAGCTGATTTGATACATACAAATGTTACTTGAACCATACCAATATCATAATATTTGTCAATGATAATGACATAATTCTGTATGAAAATTTATTTGACTTGTGCAGAAATACGTGTATAAATACGTACACATGTATGGATGAATGCTTATTATGGGCATCCACTAATGATCGCTGAACAATTTTTTCTCCTATTGTCTCCAAATATCTACTAATATAAACTGTACAATGCATTAAATATATTATTTTGACATTTAACAGACGTATGTGTGTACCCATTAATTAATAAAATTGATTCAAAACTCACAAAAAATATCCGATGCAATTGCAGGTTTAACGCAGATATTTGTACGTATCATTTATTTTATATCAGACTTTACAGTGCGTATTAATTTGCGTATAGTTTTACAAAGTTGATTTTAAATACTGTAAAGATAAGAAAAGAAACAACTTTACACTTTATAATCAGAGAGATAGAAGTATGAAACGTGAGAGAGAATCGTACCTAATATTTTTATGATAAAGTTTAAATGCATATTTAAATCTGATCAAATCACACATTATATCGTAGTAGAATCGACAAAAGCAAATTGATATTGAGATATTCCATTTTCAACTTTTACTTGAAAACAGTAAAAAATTAACTTTCTCTAATATCCTTTATTTATTGCCACCATTAATCCATTGCCTTGATTAATCTATACACCTACGAATATTTAAAAGTGTGTACGCACCACATGGTATTCATACATTCGCGTGATGTTTATCATTGTATACTGAAATTGGTAATGCAAGCAAACTTGAAACTAATATAGAATGAAACGTACACTCGGTCCATGATGTGTGTGATCTGTATATATATTGAAATATATATAGGTATATGTTTCTATTATCTTTGGCCAAAATCAAAAGAATTCAATCAGTTTTTACGTGGATATTAAAGTTTAATTATTCTAATCTATTCAGAAATACAACACAATACTTTATTTCCCATATTATAATCATGGTTGTTTTTAAATATCTATTTCAATCATTTACACACAAAAAGTCATTCTGCAACAATGCTTTTATATAACTCGGCTTAATTTTACGATGTCTATAGATAATAATCTATAATGTGGAATGTATTACAGAATGTATTACAATTTTTTTTTTTTCTGACATACTACTACAGTTTTTTTCGGGTTTATTGACTAAGTCTTAATCTTTTATTATCAAGCATCATGAATCAAATTTAAGAGATACATTTCATAAATGCTGATGCTTAATTTACGTATAATGTGTAATATTCAAAGTTAATGAATAGAGAAGCCCGAGTACCTAGATACATTTGCCGACAATGAATATGTCGCGTGCGCATATTAAATAATAAATATACATAAAATTAAAAAATGTGAAAAATAATTTTTTATAAAATGCACTAAAAATAGACTAATGGCAAAGTGCAGTCAATTTATTTATTGCACACAATTTTGGATTTTTAGTTCCAATTTTAAACTATGTAAAACATATTTAAAAAATAATACTGTTATATAATATCATTAATTCTTATTAAAGCAGCGGCTTTTCAACCAAAATTGCAGAATAAATAAACAAGTCTTGTCACAAGGAATATCTGAACACCAAAATTTCTTTTGAATCAATAGCCGTTATTTGTAACTTCTATTACTTTTCAGTCCAAATATTTTGTAAAAATATTTATATAGTCACAATAATCTCATAAATGTTTACTGTTTTACATATTATGATTGCTAAAACAATATATTTACCTTGTTGAAAATATTCTGAAAATTATTTCATTCTCATACTAGAAATTTGTGTGCTCAGCATCTCATGCTTATCATATTGAAGCATTGTTCATAATGAGAGCCATAAATTTTCTCTAATAATTTACAAATGAATGTATCTATAGTTCATTGATCATAACACATCACATAAAACTGCATCGCAAACCCAACGACTTGAATGCTCAGCTGTCCTTCATTGGTTTCATTATTCACTCAACTCTTATTTGTAAATATAGTCAACAAGCAGTGTGTTAGAGTATTCGTAATAGTGAACATTTCATTACTGTAGTTTAACTAACATATCGCATTTACTACTTGTCTGAATAACATATTTCGAGAATACGGAAGAAATATTAACTTTTCTATAATAATCAACTCGCAGACATTTTATTTTATATAATTCCATTTCTCTTCGATTTCTTGCACTTTTTCTAGTGATTCAATGATTCAGTCGTTTACGTTTAGCCTTTTGTGATATAAAAGATCCCTCATAACCCTCTCGTGATGCATCAAATATCTCTGATCGATAACAAATTATCGCACAATTGCATCATATAATTTTATGATCTAGAGCTAATAGAAAGTATATAATGGAAAGACATACTGAAGATCTCTCGATAAATATGTAGTACGTCTGAAACACAATAATTTAGAAAAATATAGTATATAATATAAAATATATATCGAGAAAAAAAATCAGTCAACGTACTAAAAATGCAGTAACAATCCTAAATTCGACAGAATATTTACCTAAGTTTACTCTGGACAGCGTACAATTTTTATACATTGATCTACTGGTGATTAATATTCTAGAATAATTGAAAATTTTCTCTGCTCAATTTTTCGTAGTTTCATTCAAAGTCTTCTAAATTTACAATATCGACTTCCATAATGCTGTTGCCGGCGAATTGTCCGAACACTCCACTCGATGCGCTGCGTTTCACAACTAAAATATTCGAAAGCACGATAATATATTAATAAGTCGCGCAAAATTTCATTTGTAATAATTTGAAATTTGACGACTAACCGCTAGAAGAATTCACTTTCTGCAGCATATAGGTAGGCAAGTCTTGGCATTCGCGTGCTATGTACGTTCCGACGACTGACATGTCAGTGATCGGTGGTGTCACTACTTTCATGGTTTCACGTACGATTGCAGTATCCACTTCGTAATAACCTAATTTTATAGAATTATATACAATATTCATAAAGAATATCTATATAATGCATTATCATATATTACAGAATAAAAATAATCAATATTATTATTTATTATATGTCAACAAAGATCAGTTAATTTGAATTGAATCACAAACTCACCGTTGTACATCTTTCTAAGGAGATCATACATATTACGAGGTGGTAATACACGCTGACGGTTCAATGGCATAACAAAGCAGCACTGACCATCAATATCTATAATACCTGTTTTATTCTATAAATAAATATAACATTAAAAAAATCTTGTACAATGTATAAAATAGGAATAAAATACTGATACTCACAATATTAAAATCGTGTATAAAGCGACCTTGGCGTCCGCCGCGGAAGTCGGGCACATCAATCTTCTCGTAGTGCTCATTCTCAAGATCAATTTCAAATCTCTCCTTGAAGAAATTATTGATGTCGTGATCCATCTGCTTCGCAATATCCAGTGCATCTTGCTCCATAACTCTAGTGAGACTCTTGGCGAATAGATCGGAATCGGCTAACAATCCCTGATGAACTCCATTGTTTCCGTAAGATGCTTTATTTGAGCTGTCGTACGGAATGCTGTACCAGCCAGTACGGAATCTGTGCATCTGAGTTCTCGCGTATTGTTTGTAGATGTAAAGTCCACCAATGACGCCAATAATCAGTATCATCAGTGCGACGAGAAAAAGCAAAAATGTAGCTGTTACATGTATATGGTGGATGCTTCTTCTGGCAACGAAGTAATGACCATTGGAATCGCTTTTTGGACGTGCTGCTTCGGGATCAGTTTTTGAGCTATCCTGCTAAAAAGTACTTGTACTTTTAATCAGTTAATCAGTTAATTTTGGATCTCAGATCCAAAATCCTCATTCTCTCTATTAATAGGCAAAATAAAATAATGTAAGAAACTATACAAATTTAAATAAAATTTACACAAATAAAGATACAATGTATAAAAATTGCTCTTTCTTTCATTGATGAGACTATACATTGAAAAATCAATATAAAATAATAAAAAAAATTTAATTCTATAATGTGCAGTTCTTCAAAAATAAACAATGATATAGAAGACAACAAGAACCAGAAGTGTGGTTGAAGCATAAAACTATTAACTATTATAAATTATAATATATATATAATTTATATATAATATATACAAAATATAGATAAATATTAATTATATATCTATATTTATAAATAATTATTTTTCTTAAAATACAATTATATATAATTTGCGAGAGTTTTTTCTAGAGAATATCACAACTATATTATTTTCTCGATTATTTAGTAAACTATGCGATAAAAAAAAATTTAAAGGTAGCAATAAAAATTTTGAAGGTAAATTTGGAAGCTAAAATATTTTTGTTTTCTATAAACATCTCAAGTATTTTGTCTTTTTAAGGGTACTTAATGTGTTACACATCGACTTTATTGACGTGTGAAAAATGTATAATGTACTGGGATAATAATAGTCCCTTTTATCATAATGAACGTAAGTTTATGTTGATTCTGATTCAGATGTGTAAATATGTAAACTGTTTGTACAAAAAACATCAATATTGTCAACGCAAGTGTGCACTTGCGCTTATAAATATATAGATATAATATGTACATACATCAATATAAATTGACAAATTCGTTGAATATATGTCTCTTCGTATAGCGAGAATTGACATTAAGTAATTTTGTAAAACGCAACCTTGACAAAGTTGCTCAAAAATAACTTGTTTTTGTTGATGAATCGATTGATCAAAGGTAAATATCTATTCGCGATGAATTTCATGACATATACTAACCGCTGCATTTTCCTCAACAAACAATGGCTGCTCCATTTTGTCGGACGCCTTCTTTTCGGTAATCGCTTTCGTGATGACCGTCATCTTTGCTGCTCTTTGGTATACGAGTGCCTTTTAAATATCGATACAATGCGACAAACTTTACTAGAACCGAGCCGTGTATTAGGCTATCGCCAATAACGACGATCGTTTATCGGAGACTGATGAGTCCTCAAACAAGGACAAAGAGGGGGGGAAACAAGACCTAAATGTAGCAAAATCTCACGAACAACTGCGTATTGCTGCGTATACACAAATGCAAAATGCTGAGATTGATCGCTGACAACCGCGCCCTCAACGAGCTGATGAAAGTGCACGCGCGTGCGTCAATCGCAAACATAATGGTGTATTCACACTACATTCGATTTGCAATGACCAATAAAAAAATGTGTTTTCTAGAAATTTTAGTAAAGACCATTTATCTTCAGAAAATAAATTTTTCTATTGGATATAGGAATATTATATATTGGATGCAGTGCAAATCGTCCAATCTAATAGACACAAATATCAAATCTGATTGCAATTCTAAAATTTTATTTTATTATTATACTTATTTAAGAATTTTTATAAGCTTATAGAAAAGAGTATTATTTGCATAAAATTATAATATTGCAAAAATTATGTTAATATATGTAATACTTACAAATTGTGAAAATAATCTGCTAATGTTCTAAATAGAAATAATAACATGGATACTGTCAAAGATGCAGAATCAAAACATGTGATGAAAAATATTGAGGAAGAATCATCTGTTGACAAAGTGAAGTCTGAGATTACATTGTTTAATCATCAAGAATTAGTAAAGTTAACTAAAACAACTATTGGTAATATTATTAATAGCGATCCGTTGTTTTCCGGATTGCCTTCAGATGTTACGATAGAAGAGCTTAAATCATATATTGCAGTTGCACAAGGACAAGCCATAACTTTATTTTTAAATCGTGGAGAACTGCCGAAGTTATCAGTGGTGGTAATATATTTTTACTTTTAATGATTTGTACGGTATATATGTATATATGTTATCAATTTGTTAAAATATATGTATTGCTTCAATAAATTTTACTTCTGTTTTGTTCAAGGTTCCTCCACATGATACAACAGTTCTTGATCTGAAGAAGGCCATAAAACGACATATGAATTTATCTTTGAAAAGAGAGAACATTAAGAAGAAAATAAATTGGAAACACATTTGGAAGAAATATCATCTTTGCTTCGAAGATATTAAACTTTCTAATAATAATGAAAATATTAAACTTTATGGTGTTACTAATAAGACTGAATTACATTTTACAAAAAGACGCAGAGAAAAGAATAAATTGATAAAAGAGTATTAGCCTTTTTTTAAAATTAATATTTTATAATAAATTTATCCTTTGTATTATAATGAATATCATGTATCAATACTATTAATCTCATACATTAATATATCTAGCAAATGTCATGTATTAATCTATTATTTAAACATTAATTTACAGTACCATAATAATTAAGATAGTACAAAATATATACATAATTATATAAATAGTACTTAAACATTGAGTGAATACATATACTATGTAAATAATAAATAAATAGATGTTTTTTGAGAAACTAATTAGAAATTATAAGAATCTTGATCTATATCAATCTAACTATTTATTAATATATTATTCTTTTGGTTTTTCTTCAGCTACAAGAATTTCACAAGTCAATCCTGGTGTACAATCTTCCAACATCAAACAAGTCAATTCGAATGCAACAGACTTATAGTGATTTGTCACAATTAGTGTCTTCAAATTGAACATTCTGTACAGTGATTCCAGTCCTCTCTCGGTGATCTTTTCACAGCCGGATATGTCCAAGTACTCCAGTTCTGGAAATTCTGCTGAAATCTTGTCCAAACCCCAATCATCAACATTCTTACAGTTTTTCAAACTGAGCCATTTGAGCCTCATAAGACCACACAAGTTGCTCAGACCCTCATAATGCATGTCAAATCCATTAACATCTATCGCTTCAAGATGATAGCGTGGATTGTACGTGTTGGGCAAGTTAAACTTGCCTTTCTCATCTTGTTCGGTCCAATGAGTGTCACCCTTAAACCTTACTCGGCCACCACGATGAATAATAAAGTGAGCAGTTGCTAAATCAGCGCCCAATGTCTCGTGTCTCTCTGGTATAAATTTCTGACTATACTTGGTAGCCTGAACTTTTTGATGGGCTAACCACTTTGGAATATTGCCAATGGAGAAATCAGTCATTTTGGGCGCATCCGTGGGAAACCACAGAAATTTCTTGGGCTTTTCTGGATCGTCTCCGACTTTGGATTGCTGCAGATCTTCCTCTTTCTTTCTCCATAAATATTGCCTTTTTTCATGATCTACACTATATGCACGTGCTGTTTGAGCGAATAAACTATTTTGAGAGCACGAACTTTCGCACAGTTTACTTAATGTAAACGTTAATCGCCTTTTCAACATTATTAGTAAGGATTTTTGAGATTTATATGTGCATGTGCTATACCTCACCCCAACCTAATCTAACCTTAACCTTAACTTGACCAAATTCTAACCTACTTGTCAAATTGTAGGCAATATATTAGCTCCATTCAGAGGATCGTCATTCCCTTTTAAAAAAGAGACAGTTTCAACTCTACTATGTTTTGTATCTCAAAAATGACAAACTAAAAATCACATGACAAAAATTGGGAATAATAATGAAAGCACTGATATTAACGAGGCGCGAATGTGCGCTATTCGGCACTTTTCTTCTAGAGTATTTTTCACACTTATTTTGTCACACATCACTGTAGGAAAAGGTTTAGTTAAAAAGTTGCGTTAAGCAACAGTTTACATTTTTGTTACAATGTGTAGATGAATAATTGTACATGAAAGTAAACTTTCTCTCTCTCTCTAATAAATACCTTATATTCAATATAATTTAACATCATTACATTTAAATATGTTAATAATATATATTAGAATCTAATAATTAGATTATATATTTGCATTTGTAATAGTTATATTACTTTAGTAATTATATTATATTATGTCAAAAATGTTTTGTATTAGAATAAAAAACTGATATACATAGAAAATACATTGTTGAGTTCTAATAAATTCCAATACATATTTAACAACTGTTTTTATAGAATTCTATATCTTTCCAAAATCTGAATTTTAAGTTATCTGACAATGTTTAATTAATTTTACGATCGTTTGTGTTGTGATCTTTATCAAATTTGTCAAGCATATCAAGACGTAAGAAGGAACCAACAATAGATCGAGCAGTGGACGCAGCTCTGCCGAGCCCACCTTCCATAGAACTTGCGCTACTGCTGCTTTTGGCGATTTTAACGGGTTTTGTTTCTGCCCAAATATTCACGGCAAATTTCAACTCTGCTATTAGCGCTTCCATTGGCGTAATCTGTGCGAAAGAAAGTAATTAAATTTGCGATTTTGACGCATAAATACTTAGAAAAAGAAAGCAAACAAAGATAGAGAAAAAAATTCTTACTTTTTCCCTCACAGCAACTTTCCGTATATTCCAAAGAAACTCACAAATGGCGGTAACTAACGAAGCACCGCAACCGCACATAAGAACGAGGAAGACACCCCCGACATTTGCCAACCCCAACTCGGCCGTATTGACACTTTTTTCAGCATCATCCTTAACGCACAATCCACCACCCATTTCTTGCCACCATTTCTTTTTCAATGCTTGTAAGGTGCCTTTCTCTCCCAATGTCAAAATGGCATTATTGATTGGCACTCTATATGGTGAATCTACGAAAAACAATAGTTCGTTTATATCGATTTCAATCATTCCCATCTCCTAAACATATTTTTAAAAACTCTATATTAAACATAAACACTTCTCGTAAAATTGTTTTCAAAGTTTCTCTGTGCACTCACTGCGCGGCATGGCTATCCCGTATCCCTTGTTGTCAATTAGACCGCCTATTTTATCTAATTCACAAGTTCGTTCCATGCGATACTCAATAGAAGTCGACTCCATGAGGAAGGCATATTGTCGTTTACCTTTAATAACCCGTTCGACACCTAAAATAGAAATAAGGCAAATTTTTAAAATAATGTAGAAATAGTTTTTCTTTCTTTCATCGAAATTGATAATCTATCCAATTTTTTACAATATTTCAGCATCTCTCTTTCTCTCTCTCTCTCTCTCATGTTGATTATATATATTCAATTTTTCTTTTCTAATTCTACCTTCATCATTACTACCGGTGAATACACTTGGCCTCCATTCTGACATTGCTGCCCACATTCTCTTATATGTCGAGTAATTTGAATCCTACGATAAAATTGAATGCCACCATCTCAAGGAATATCAATAATTTAACATATATAAATATATCCAATCGGATAATATAAAATATATTAATCTATACTTGAAAAAAGGTCGACGTTGAGCCTCCTTTTACGGATCCGTACTTAATCTTTGTCTGTTTTGCCAGATCTTCAACCCCTTTAATTGGCGTTTCCATCTTATCCATGGTCAAAAATGCGGCTAAATTGGCCGTGTACGAGGAGATCATTATCAATGTGAAGAACCACCACATCGTCGCAAGCATGCGGATAGACGGTGCTCTGAAATTTTATTTTAGATAAAAATATTTGATCTGTGAATAAATAATTCAGAAAGCGTATAAAATTTTATTACATCTAATGAACAATTGCTAGTTAAATTGATAATAAAGTATGTGTAATAAATCGTCAAGTCAAATATATTTGCAATTAGTTGAAATAATAACTAAAATCTCAAGAAAGAAGCAATTGCAGGAATGAACAAAGAAGTATGTGAAACAAAAATAATACTATGAGACCTACTTGGGTAGTATATCTGACCCTTGCTGCATGAGCGAGCCAATAGTGAGCCACAACGAATTTGTCAAATTAAAGTTGTTTTCCAGTTCTTCAGGATCGGAATTGCATGGATGTGGATTATCCCATTCGCCGGGTGCCATTCTTTAAAAAAAATTGAATTATTGCAAAACGTAAACTTTATTTTTGACATTTTAAGTTTCCCTTGATTTATTTTTATTCAATATTAACTTGAAAGCTAAACTTCCTCATTATATTCGATATTTTCTATTTGATAACAAATAAAGTATCTTATTTAGTATTGATGTCTTACCTAGCTTGAAGAAACAACATAATCGATACAGCTAAATAAGCAGTCGCCATGTAAATCCACACATCCGCACTCAGCGGAAGAAGAAAGGAAAATAAATCGGGTACTTTTTCTTCCGGTTTGCTAAATAAGATGCTAATACCTAATTTGAAATTGATCAAGTATAATATCGTTGTAATCGCAATATTGCATATAATTTTAATTATTTCATCATCGGCGTAGATACGTGAAAAATCTCGATACATGCTAATTAAAGGTGCCGAAAATATAGATAACGGTTAAAATTTTACCGAGATTCATAAACGGGAGAGAAAAATCAACTGCTGAAGCCCTTTGAGATGTTACGGTCAAATCGCAAATTGCGAGATCAGCATCCTGCAAAAAGTAGTTGTATGTACGATTAAACTTCCGTACATTAAATTTTATTTATTATTTTATATTTGCATGCACGCATAAAATAAAAGTGTTGTCATACACAAGATTTTAAGTGAAAAAATTAAGTACAATTTTTTAAAATAGGTTTGTGCAAACACAAAACGTCTTACACGATCCAAAAGGCGCTTAATTAGGCCATTCCAAGTTTTTGTTGATGGATTCAACGTTCCGTATTGTTTGTCCGGAACAAGCTCGAATTCAAACTTAAAGCCCAAATAATTGGCGATCTCTTCAATCAGATCGATGCAGTAGCCTTCATAACGTTTTTGATCAATCACAATACCACGCGTTGAACCGTCGGTCACTTCAGACACATATGGTGCACCCTAAAAAAGTATACATACATACATATATCTTGAAAAATATTTGAATTGCCATTAAATGTTTTTAACATCAGTCAGGCGCACAGTCACACATTTTTTTCAATTCGTATAAAAATTTCATTAGATTTACTATGATGTTTTATACTAGTCGTTTTCCTTTGTTACAAGTATTCTCTCCTTAACATTGCATTCAATATAATTCCAGTTGCAGTTTTGTAACAAAAGCCGCAATATATAATCTTCTAAGATATCGTCATTATTTTATTATGATGTCGACGAAACATGTACTCCGTTAATGTGAGAGAAGTTAATATTATAATTGGCAATTGCCGTGTTAAGTGGTATTACGAACTACTCTAGTGGTAATCTTGAACGTCTTCTCTTGAATGGATTTGTATAAATAGCTTTCCAATTCCTGCTCAGTGTGCACACGATGCACACCATCATAGTCCCAATATGCCGTTTTCGTGACATTTGGTTGTCGAAAATCTAATATATAGATGTTAAAGTCTCGTCGACGGCCATCTGCGTCAAAATTCATAATTCCTGTTATCTTCCCTGCCTTCGATATCTGAACAAAAAATCGTACTTACGTAACGAAAATTTAATTCAGCATTACCAATATTAGATAAGATCGTTTAAGCTTGTTAAAAACAGAAATTAAAAAAATTTTTTTGTTTGATTAATATTTGAAATGAAAGCTCCAATATACTTTTAATATATTTCTATCTTTATATCTATTTCTATAGATATAGATCTATATCTATTTCTATTTCTCTAAGTTAATTTGTATTTTTTTTATCAAGAAATAAGAGAGAATCATGGAAAAATTTACCTCTCGCATAATGTTGGTAATGTTAGGTCCTGCTTGATACTTATTGTTTTCGTCACAAGAAAGTGGTCCAGGATCAACGACTAGAGATTCCTCATTATTAATATTCCTCGCATTCAAAGCTTTCAGTGCCTTGTCAAACAAAAATACTGCGTCATAGAGAATCGCCGAGTCTAACCAATTAATTCCTTCCACATCGGTTTCTCTCAAGCTCAATCCAGTAATGTTGGCTGTAGTGCCATTTCGTACTTCAAAAATAGGTAGTTTGGATGCATCCTGTGATTCAAATAGCATGTTTTAATTTTTTATAATCTGAAATACATTGCTATTTTCTTATCGACGTAAAGTAATCGGAGTATAGTAAATGACATTACCAAATACGTTATAATAAAATTGCAATAATCTGCTAATAATTTGACTTCCTTTGCTTGATAGAGAACCTCGATGAGTTTGTGAGGCGTGACATCGATGATTACGTTGCAAATCGACAAAGAACGTATCTCCTTAAGCATTGAGCGATAATCCGGTCCTTCGCCTAGCTGTCGTACCGTAATAGGACTATCCTTATTTCGTTTCAGCGTTAAAGTCTTCTGTAAACGCGATAATCCATCCTCGTTTTCGTAAATTGCCGCAAAACTTCGCCACTGCATCGACTCCACTATGTCAGCGATAGCCTGTGCAGTATATCAGTAGCAAATATATAAATTATAAAAATAATAGAATTATTTTGAAAGACAATGCGATATCACAACCGTGATTTAAACTTTAGAATTTCACAAACAGCTTTGATTCGATTCATTCAGTTTATATATTATATTATCGAGATTACAAAATCGCAGTCTTTCAAACGTGCTTGTAATTATAAAATGTTTTTTATATAACAGTTGACCTGGCTGACTGTCTCGCTATCTGGAAACACATTTATAATTGTCGGCGGATTCTTATTCGCACGTAGTTTCTCATTATCCCGCCAAACATATTCAATATGCGGTATGTCATATCGCGCTGCAATGCTCGCGACTATTCCACGAGTATGTATGCTTGCAGGTCCAAAAATGGCTGCCACACCTTCCTTGAGAAGCTCACAAGCTATATAATATAATTTTGGATGAATAGTCACATTAACCCATGCGATCAAAATTGGAGCAAATATGTAGCATAAGATTTTTTTTTCAAACATTCACATATATTTTTTAATGTTAAGATTAAAATTTAATCGAAATAAGTATATCGTGTGAAATATTTGTTATTATTAAAAAATAATAAATTTTTTGTTTATATAACTTACCGGCTACAGCAGTTTTAAAGCTATCGGTATCAATGTCTATATACTTGGTGACAGGAATGAGTTCAAATGCGGGCGCAAACTGTTCCTGTTTCGTCTCAGAAATTGCTTTCAAGAACGCAGATATGTGATCTTCATCGCCTTTGTGAAAAATTGCTCCTAAGAAATATTTGGAGATAAGTATATTAATAGATAAAATTTAGTGCTGTTACATTAATTAATGTTAAGTCCATTAAGACTGGCTAATTAACTGTGACATTTGTGAAAATTGCGTTATACGTGTTGGATCAATACTAAAAAGAATGAGCATGGTATTATTACATGCAACATTTTTCAGTACTTGAGTGAATTTTAATCGTGAAATTATTGTTGAAAATTTATGCATATCTCGTTCACTTTGTGGAGAAACTTTTTTTTACAATTAGAATCTTCAAAATATAATCTATTTATTAAATAAAATATTTTTGTTATTAAATAAACAATCTTTGTGAACAAAAGCAAATCTGAAACGTGCGTTAAAAATATATTAAATTACTTTTTTTTTTTATTTAGACAATATATTTCCCAAAAACTATCATTCGACAAAGATGGATGTAATGCTTACCAACTTTTATATATCGCGTAATACTACAACTAGGAGCAGCCAGTACTAACAAGATCAATGCAGCCCAAAAGAAACGATACATTTTAATAAATAATCTGCAAAATATCAATAAATAAATTTATTAAATATGAAAAGTTATTGCATCGATTAATTGGAATACATAGGTACAGCGTGATATTACATATATCTATATGCAATGTTACTTACTTGCTGCAATGTAATAAATAAGGTATGACAGTTAGATATCGAGAGATCTCATCGTTTCAACACAAATATTTTCAATTAGAATAAACTAAATTTTTGCTCAATAGAAATTTTTCGAATGATCGAAAACCAACGGAACTTGTATACTTGGAGTTTTGTACCCCATGTAATCTTGCAGTGTACTGATCTAAATATAAAGTGGACCGTCCTATATACGTTCGACTTGCTGTCGACCGGCCACCTTGAGAATCGTTGTAGCAATTAAGTCACACATCTTCCAGCGATATTATGTATTACTGAAAGATTTTTTATATAAATATTCGCATCGTTAAAACAAATATACGCGAATACCATGTCTTTTTGATCATCTTATTCATATAACTATTCAAGCAAGGATTTCTTATGACCGAAAAATTTAAATTTGTATTATAATAAATGCAAATAATTAATTTTATTTATGATTTCTACTTGATCAAATTTCCTTATTGTAAAATTATTCACTAGCAATTTGTGTTTAGAATATTCTTCTTATTTCGTAAAAAAATTTTTTTAAATATGATATTACTCTTTTAGCAGTTAACCTAATGTTAACTTAAGTTGAACTGACTAACTAATGAATAAATTGACAAAAGATCACAGCAACAAACAATTATGACATATTACCTTCATTTTGCTTTTTAACAATGCTTTGTTGCTATCGGAATTTGAAATAAGCTTGTCTTAAACTTGCTGATGATAAAACAGCAATTTAGGTAATCAACATTCGCATACTTACCTTCAATCAATAATATAGTTTCTAATTCTTTCCAGGTACTTGAAGCCTTTGACATTTTGGAGCTCCTTCGATAATATATAAGATATTTTTTAGAAACAAAGAATTTAATGGGGCAGCTTCTCTTTCACGCATTTTGTACTTCATTGGGTTCAAATATTAAATGTTCAATGTGTATGTGTCGCATGCGCAAAACAGCAGCTTGATGGGTGCTCAGCTAGTCGACGCATGACCACGCTTGACGTTGGTTAGTGACAGATCAACAAAAATCGAGCAAGTGATTTCAATTTAGGACAAGTGTCCGAAATACTAGAATTAAATCAGTTATACCGGTTAATGCAATTGTGTACATGCTTATTTATTAATTCTCTTCCTTCTGTAGCGTTAATCGTTGCAAACAATTCATTATTTATCCTAATTCCTAAACGACATTACATCCAAATCAAGTTTGTTTTTGAACTTGTTAGGGATAAAAAGTTTTGTGGTAAAAAAGCATAATGGAAGATTCTTCAAAATGTGAAGATGGTGAATCGAGTAATATGACTTCTGCGTGCTCTCAAGTGACTCAGGCACCTTCTGATACGAAATCTTTGGTAGACAATAAAAATACACAAGTTCGCGTTGTCCGAGGTACAAAGAAACTCAAGCTTGATAATAATGATCCTGTGAATGTCGAGAAAAAGGGTACGTTTATACATTATGTGTACAACAAAACAATCAATTGCTAATGTATCACACTATAATTCTATGATGAATTACTTTTTTTTCTCTAAATATAGATGTAAAAGATGAAGAAGCTACAGAAGCTAAAGTGAGATCTCTGAAACGTTCTTGCGAACTCTGGTCTATGGAGGATAAGAATACCTTTTTTAAAGCACTCAATGAATACGGCAAAGATTTTGATGCATTGCAAAGTTATTTTCTAAGTCAAGGCAAAAAGCGTGGTCTTTCAGATGCTATGATAAAAAATAAGGAGCAAATTCGACATTTTTATTATAGAACATGGCTGAAAATATCAAAACATCTCAAATTCTCCGAAGGTTTAAAATATTTATGACACACAAGTGTAATGTGATTTAACGAAATACAAAATATATTATTTCTTTTTTATAGATGTGAAAAAAACCACCCAAGAATTATATGGATTGATAAACTATGGTGAACTTAGAAGAAAACTACCTCGTATTCATGAGAAGGTTCATTTAAGATTAAATGAATTGGTGTACTGGGGATCTACACAAGTCAGACTCAGAGGAAAGACTATGAGAATTAAAACACCTATATGTAGAGCACTTAGAAAATTAAACCAGCTGGAAGGTATATTAAAATTTTTTACTATTTAAAGATTAATTTACATGGTAAATAATATAACATTAATATTTATCTTTATGAAATTATCAATTTTTAATGGAATTATAAATTTGATATATAAAATAAAAGATAAATATTAATGTTATGTGAGTTAATATTTATATATATTCTATTCTTATGAATATAAATAATTGTATGCACACATATTTATATAAGTTAATATATATTTTCATGTAAGCTTATTCTTTACAATAGTGATAGCTAGAGATGTAAGATATCGATGAATATTTTTTATCAGAAAAATAGACTAATGATTAAAATTTATACTTTCCTTGCTCCAGATTGGCAGGAAGAAATCAAATTACCATCTAGAATAACAATAGAACTTCGACCGCGCAACAACACGGCTTGGTGGCAAGTACAATCAGTGTCAATGAATCCAAGAGTGCGCACACTTCTTCCAATACAAAGACGCCTCTCGAGTTTATTGATATTTCTACAGCAACGATGGCGACTTACAAAATATACGACAGTATCCTTGCGCTACTTTTAATCATAACTTTTTAATCATATATCTATTTCTAAATATGCACATGCTGAAATTTGTGCCGACGTATACATTCATGGGTAAAAATCCTTAAATATTGATTACTAAAGTGTTCAACTGTAGAAAATCTCGTTGCTTCTCTTGACGATGTAAAAGATACTCGTTTATTGCGAGTGGCTCCACCAGAAGGATGTAAAATTGCCTTGCCAATGGTCAATCTTGGAGAATACCTTACTAGCAATAGCGTCAGCTTAAATTCATATGAAAAACGCCTCGGGCTGAAGAGCTCAAGAATAGACCTGCTGGGATCAGTTCAACATTTGAAAGGAGTAGGGAAAAAAGGAATCAAACGAAGCAAATCGGATAAAAAGATCTTAAGTCGCACCGATGAAAATTGCACAGTGCCAGATGTCAGTAGCGACATGGATCTTTTAGAAACAGGAAGCATGTCCGAAAGACCAGCAATCATAAATAACATGGAGAAACCATCGTCGGAACATCATTCAGAGCCCAATAGATTCCCTGGCAGAGAAACCGTCGAAAGAATACGAAAAGGTTGGAACGTCGAGGAAGCAAATACGATTACTGTGGGCGATCTCTTTTTAATGGTACGCAACATTCCCTCATTATTTCATTGTATATATTAAATTTAATTTATTGTGTATTATTTTCCCAACAGTTCGGTCGTGAATCAAAAATTACTTTGGAATATTGGTGGGACTGGCTACCGAACGAACAGTACACAACCGATTCACCGAGTACCATGCGTGACGATAGTTCATGTTTGGTTTTACAAAAGCTATTATCACTGGCGAAACATAATTACGGCACAAACAAGGTAAGATATAATGAATATTTTACAAATGCTCGCTTAACTTACGATGTCGAGATAATTGTTGTTTTTTTTTCTAATGTTACATATCTTTGCTTAGGTATATGATAACACATCGGGAAGTAGCGAAACGGTAATTTCATCTCGAGTTCCATCTATTAAGGAATCTACATTTAGAAGACCTCTTATTCCACAAACATATCATAAGATTGATACGACTGATGCTTTTAAAACACAACTTGATGTAAGTGATATTACATTAAATGCAATGTAATATGAAAAACAAATTGTCATAAAATGGTACTTGTTTAAAAGTCTGATTATATATATACATATGCATTACAGAAATTTAAATCACGCTTTAGCAAGCGAGGAAGGACAGTGAGACAGAAAAGTCTCGTAATACAGAGAGTTCTGCCTATTATACCTGCGCCAAATACTATATCCAATATGCCATCGGAAAATTTGACGACTGACGAAAGTAAAATCGGTGAACCCTCATTATGTCAAACGCAAACTGACAAAATAATAGCGGTAAATGCGAATGAGGCTCAGGACAAAACCTTCTTGGATGCATTAGAAGCGGGCGGAGATGCGAAGAATTCCAATTCGATTATTACCAGTGCTACTCAAATTCTTAAAGAAGGCGAGAATCAGTGGTTGAACAGTGAGGTAATTGATAAATGCATAATATAAGTCACATAATATTGTATATAGTATATACAATATAAACTCAATACATTTTTCGTGTGAAAAATTAATATCGAAAAACGATTGAATGGCAGGTTGCGGATTTTTCATTAAGCAGCTTTTTGGGACAGCTTGAATCGCCCATGAAAGGCTCGCAAAGAAGTCAAGCGGGTGAACAAATTATGGAAGATCGTCCTTCTTCCGATGTAAATATAAGTGAAATATTATTTTATTCTCTTACATCTTGGAATTCACTCGATAATGATATTTCAGGTTGTATCCCATATGCAATGCCTCATGGGAGAAAACAGTGTGGACTACATGGTGAAATTTGCAAACCTGGCATCGCAAATCGCTTCCGACGAAAATAAGAAATAGGTAACTAGATAATAATAAGAACGCGTATCTTTCCTACCAAGATATGATTCGTGCATTTCCATATTCACACACATGAACGCGCATTTGTTCTTACTAACACTATAAATTCGGTACGGTGCGATATATAATAAGATTGATAAATGATTATGAATCTAATAAAAGCGAATTCAGTTGACTGCTTACACACATTGGTACATATTAAAAAGCATATAAAGTATATAAAATAGTGTAAAAACATACATATAGTGTATAAACGGATTGAATTACAAGATATTTAATATATTTTCTCATTTTGTTAAGATTGCTAATTAACAGAATAGATATTTTAAAGTGTTTTATGTTATATTATGTTTGCACAATTAGATGAAAATATACAACGGACTTTAATCTGCATCAATGCGCACTAGTACATTCAACCAAATTCGCTGTGAGATCGAGCTATATGATATAACATTGTACATACGCAAAAAAATAGATAAATGAATGGTGTAGCAACCGCTACTTCCGCTGCTGTTATATCAAGTCGGTTCCTTTTCCTGAGAAGAATGTAATGTTGGCGATAAAAATTGTCGACACGAATCGGATTGTGATATGAAAGTAGGCCAAAGTAAGCTATGTCCTGTATTAGATAACTAATTTTATGCCGATTTGATTACATTAGTATTACCTTTTGGTTGTCAACAAGCAAAAAGAAAACAAGCAACGATTGCATTGTTATGTTATATGCTAATTATAGCATATAACATAATAATATTGAATGAACAATCATCATTTTAGAATGCATGCGCAGTTATTCGGCAGTAATGATCCGTTAACGTTACGTTTTCCGTCTTATTTCCGTTTAAAAATATATTCAGCGTACTTGTCTTATATTTATGTTATATAAATGCCAATTGCATATTTGTTTTTTATTCAATAATGAAAACTTGATGCTGTATTTATATATTTGTATTTTTTATAACGAGTAGAACATCTCACCGCAAAGACGTCCGTGTTCCTAGAAGCAAAACCAGCCTTTTCCTCGACGAGTTGCGAAACCTATCAAAATGATTCATAGTGCTTACGTCCACGTGATCATCGACATACACATCTGTCTAGAATTTCTGTTAACTACCCAGGTATAATTATTCGTCGACGTAAGCGATACGTTCTCTCTTGAGAGATTTACAAACTGATCGATTATTCAATTAATAACAGGTTGGACATTTTCAATTAATCATACGTAATCCATTTCGACTTGAATTAAATAAGGTAAAAGTATCAAGGTTCCCTATATTGAGAACGATTTATGAAAACTGCTAAAATACATACAAAAAAAATGGGGAATTACCATGCTTACATCATAATTGCAACTTAACATTTCAACTGATTGCAGGTATACAGATTTTGCTACAGTTTCATCATATGCTTGCGTGTTTTAGCAAAAAATGATGTGAAGCGTTTCTCATTGCAAAAATCATAAGAATTAGCGATGCAAAAAAAATATGTTACAATATAAGGAAGAGCATGGCTGTACCGGCATGTACACACGATGACAGTGTGTGCATCATGCTGTACTATAAATAAACTCAACATAGGCGCTCACTGCGATATCTGAATGCAATCTGAATCGTTCTGAAATTCGCTTGAAACATCCTATCATCTGGTCTGTACGTTTAATGGGATTTTGCAATAATGGTACAATTAGGATTTCGTTAGCTATCTGATCCAAGTAATTGCAAAACAAACGACAGAAGATCCTTCATTTCATTTATTTTGTTTATTTCTAACACTTATTTCGCTCGAAATAGTTATCACTGTTGAAAGCATGCATTTGAAGAAGAAATGAGTGAAAATTAATACAGTTGGTCGCTGGAATCTTCTGTCGCAAGACCGTTGTTATTGAAACTTTTCGATAATGAATTAACGTGAAATTCTTATTTTCGCTTGAAGAAAAGATCGACGCCAATGAAGCGCGTAAGCAATTATTGCGTCAGCTATTGCGGCTCGACGCGCAGCAGTGATGATTGGCCGCGGTCGCAGAGCGGGAAATCCCCGTTGAAACCTGCCCGACCGCGGTCTCGGATCCTACTGCAGTCTCTTATTTGTCTTCCCCGTCATTCTGCGCCGAGTAAAGACCTCGTGCACAATCGCTCGGGAACCACATGGTGGGAACGCCGTCGCTGCCTGTTGATACCGATATAGTAGTGAACACATTATCTCCGGTATAAAAAGTCTCGTATACTCAGCCGAAGATCTCGAAAGCGATGAACTGTTATCGCGCGACAGTGCATTCTTCGTGAATTACCAATGTTACATGCTCTCACACTTGAGACATACTTAACATTTGTATATATAATTGCCATTCGCCGCACAAGTATACTCGTGGCGAGTGTGACAAACGCGACGCGTTTGTTGCAAGAGTATACTTATTGATTAGTATTGTTTTCGTTGAAATATTGTTACATGATAAGATTACGGTGAAAGAGTGTTAATGCCATCGCGCAAAAATGGATTCGTATAATTACAGTAGGAATGACCTGTCAGAGGTGAGTCTAATAGAAGTGCGATGTTAACATGTATTTCATCGACACGTCTACTGCTTTTCCAGACTTTTTTTCCACGCTGTGTTTGTTCGAATCAAATCGAAATCAATTCGAGTTGAGAAATTCCGTAGCTTAAATTTGCATTTATATTTTTTGAAGAATATTTTCTTCTAACAGATTAGACAAAATACGGTAGATATTTCACTCAACTTGAGTTAAAGTGATTAACATTTTAGCATACCGATTAACTGTCCTCCTTATCGAAGTGCGATTATCGTCAAATATGAACGTCAAATTGCTTTTTTCATGTGTTCGACAATGAAACGATGCCAATATTCTCTATTTGTTAAATCGCTGTTAATGACTCTTGTACTTTAAATGGTGACAAAGGCAGCTATATCTTTCATAGTCGAGGACATACTTGATACAGCAAAACAAATCATAATAATTAGGAGAAAAAGGAAATTTTAGTTTTTTCCTTCTAATAGCATTCACGTAAACACTCTGCACTCCATCCTATCATAATTTTATGTCTACAATATTATCAAAACTAGTCATGTGATAATTTTTAAAATATTTAATATTAAGAGAGCTGAGAAATTATAATAGATGTTGCAAAATACGGATCAAATGTTGGAGTTGCTTTTTTTCACTTCACGTTAAACAATTTATAAGTTTTTGTTGAATTTTCTAATGTTTAATATCGTCATATTAAATATTATATATTCATTTTGTGCAATGAGAACAAAAGGAAATAAAAATCGAGAATAGTGTATGATATATAATTTTTAATATTCTACATTGTCTCCTCTTTTTATTCGTGCTTAGTAAAAAAAAATCGATTCCAAATTTTCATTAAATTTGGATTGATTTTTCTGCATGCTGTGTAGACATAATGGAATAACAAATAATCCAATGTTTATTTCCTTTTTTTCTCATTCGACATGAAAACGAAGCGACATATGGTTTACGAAATGTTAGATTTTGAACTCTGTTGTAGATGTATCTGACGTTTACCAATTTGCCCGAAGACGAGAATGATCGTTTGATCTTCGACTTGGATTCTTCGGTCACCAGGCGAAGTAACATTTTAACAAGCCGCGGTTGCGAACCAGCCAAGAAGAAATGTTCGCTCGGTAATGCACAAGAAAAGCACAGAAAAATGTTAACTTTGATCTGCATGCAATATCGTCTCATGCTTATTTGCCGCCAAGTTTGATACATTATGCATTTATGATTACGTATCGAGGTGATCGATGGAATTTGAATGCAAAGTGAATTTATACTTGCTATAGTTGCTATTTGCACGAAAATAATCGCTTGGCTCAAACTCTCACGAAAGCTCCTTGCTACGAGTCTGTAATTACCAATGCAGCGATAGTTACTGGAGGGGATTTCTCGGGACTGTTTAACGTTGACGTGTTGCATCGATTTATGGGAAACCGCGTAAGCTTTAGCATTTAATCGTTCGATCGATCTAAAGCAGCGTTTCGCATTCGAAATGTATTTACGCAATTTGAACATGTAAAAACAGCGGCTCAATGCAAAACGCAGACTTCTAATGATTTCTAATGTAATTTACAGGTGATGAAAGCGAGGAGATTGACGGCACCGGATGGTCGGACAAACCTATTAGAAACTGGTGTCAAGAGGAAACGATAAATTGGCTTATGTCAGCCGCATCATACATGGGTCAACCTTACAGTTCTATTCAACACAGCCTCGCCGTATCTGGGAAAGAAATTGTTAACTTTACGCGACAGGATTTCATCAACCACGATCCTATATACGGAGATCGATTGTACGATCTTCTTCACTCGCAACAAACATCAAACTTATGTACGTATATATCATTTCTCTTTCTTTGAGAAAGAAAAATGGAAATGCGTTTTATAACATAATTAAAAATTTCTACATCACGAATAAGTATATCAAATATATTTTAGTCATTTAAAGACAAATTTTGTAACGTTGAAATAATCGAGACAATTTAGAATTTAACAGATACATCAATGCCCAATATCGAATGCTACAAATTTGAATTGACATCAATTATTTTGTGCAGTGCCACCATTTGATACCATTCAGCCGCAGTCGGAAGATGAATATGCGCGAATCAGTTCTAATAACATATCTGGTAAATATTATTAACAACGAAGGCAATTTATACGTTTAGATCATTGTTTCTTGTACTTGACAGGTTTTTCACTTTTTCAGATGCAGAGTCAGATAACAGTGTCGAAGTCGTGACGAAGAGATTGCCTGGCAGACCAAGGGTATTAAAAACCAAAAAGAATCGTAAGTGTCGTAATCGACTGAAGAAACTTTCCGATTTAATCCAAAAACATACGAGTACATCTATTTAGTTGATTTAATTGCATTTACAGCTACCAGTCAAGGAAAATTGTGGGAATTTATTAGAGATTTACTACGCAATAGAGAAACATGTCCTAGTTTAATCTGTTGGGAAGATTACTCACAAGCTAAATTTCGTTTCGTAAAAAGTGATGAAGTAGCAAAACGATGGGGTTCACGGAAAGGAAATACAAAGATGACTTATGAAAAGCTTAGTAGAGCTATGAGGTAATAATTTTCATTCTGTAGACTATAATTTAATAATATTTGATTAATTATTTGAATTTGGTAATGTATATATATATATATATATATATATATATATATATTTATTACTTGTAGGTACTATTACAAAAGCAAAATATTTCTACCAGTGCTTGGTCGAAGGTTGGTATATCAATTTGGACCAAACGCGAAAGGATGGCAAACGGATAATCCAAATTTCCGACACTGAAACGATGCCATTGAGAAAGAGGAAATGTAAAATACAAGAATGTTATCTATTGTTAAGAATCATTGTTAATGACTCTTTATATGCTTGTTGTACTTTAAATGGCGACAAATATGGCTATTATATCTTTCACAGCCGAAGACGTGATATAACAGGACGAATCATAATGATTAAAAGAGGAAAGATAAAGTCTGAAGAAAAGGAAATTTCAGTTTTTTCCTTTTATAACATTCACGTTAACACTTTGCGCTCCGTCCTATCATAATTTTATGTCTACAATATCAAAACTGATCACGTGATAATTATTGAAAAAATGTGAGATGCTAAAAATAATTATTTAAGGATAGATAAGGCATTCTAAAAATAAAACCACGAAGAATCGCACTTTTTTTTTATAAAAAGGTAGAAAGGAAAGTTGCAGAACTTTTTCATAAAGAAACCATTCCTTCTCCATTGTACTATGATTTTTGTGTGTATATATTTGCCATTTATGTATAGGTACTTGTATACATACAAGAAACCAAGCACAATTCGTTTAATATCAACTCTTAATTAATGAGATAGAAAAATCTGATTTAACTGATAATGTGAAGGCACACACAAACCCTATTACTATTATTATTATTATTATTATTAATATATCTATGATTATATAAATTTGCTAGAACATTCATGGATTTCAGAATCCATCTCATTTGTTAAGAGTTAATATTCTTATACTTGTAAAAAGGCTTAAAAAAATAGCTTATTGAAATATTTAAGTTAAATTTTACATTCCTAATGAAAAAGTCTTATAAGAATAATTATAAAAGTCTTATAAGAATAATTTTTCTTTCTTCAAATATCAATTTTATATACGCTGTCTTTTAGTTGCCGACGAAAAATCTGATGTTATTGCTCTCTTTTTTGCCTAAAAAAAAAAAACAAGCATTAAAATATTAATGTTTCGTAACAAAAGAAATATTATATAAACTAGATAATATAATTAAATTACTTTTAAATTCCGATCCTCTTCTTTTATTTTGTTTTCATTTTTAGCGTCATCATCTATTTGTGGCTCAATAGAGGGAAAGACAAAATTTTTTGCACCTGCTGCATGAGAAGTAGAATCACTTTGCTTTGCCAATGAAGCTATTCTCGCCAATGACTCTTCTCCTCGAGTTAAAAGCGAACGTTTTTGTATAACATTCTGGAAAAAATGACAAAGAAACGAAGCTTTTTATTCATAGAGTACTCGTAAATGCAATTCGACATCTTAGACATTACTAATTCCACATATAATGTATTATATCAAGTAATAATCTTACATATATCGTCTGGGATTTCTTCCCAGCATTTGGTCCATTCAAGAAATCCTCTAAATTCCGCGGCATGATTGGTTCCATGTTTTCGGATGAATCTTTTTTGTTGGGAGAAGCATCTTGTTTTTGAGGTTCATTATACTTGACTTTCTTCAGCGCTAACAGTCCGCGTTTAAAAATTTGACTACTGCATAACTCATCTTCGACTTCGTTGCTTGAAGATTTCTGTGACCGTATAAGATATACATATGTATAAACATATATTTTTCCAAAATATGTTGCGATCGTTAAGTATATTTATTAATTACCATTTTTTCTTTTCATAATTAGATAATTTTTTAATTACCATTTTTTCTTCAAGAAACTTGTCTCTTTCTTGCCTGAGTTTGTTCCACTGTGCCTCTTCCTCATCTTCTTGCACGTCTACCCAACCATCGTTTTCGTCGAGGGCTTGAGGCATTTCCATATTATTTCCTAATTTATCTAAGAAACAACAGTAAATATTTTAAATATTTATTTAACAATTAGAAACGAAATCATTTGAGCGTTAACATATTAAATGTTACACTTTAGAAATTTGAACGTTGAATATTTTTACAAAGCAAAACGTTTTAAACAATTTATCATTGTGTCGTAGAAAAAAATATATATTCTCACCTATATTTCTCCATTTGAACTTGCGCTCACGACCCGTTCCATCGGTATATAAATCACCATCTTCAAATAATAACTCCTTCATAATCCTAATATCTCTTTTATGTTCATCCAGCATCTGTTTCGCGTGCATTTTTTCTAGTTGATTTTTTACTTCATATTCATCTAGCTGTTCTTCATCGGCTTCCTCGAACTCTAATTTATCCATGCCCTTTTCGTCTTCATCAGCAGAATCCCAATCACTCTCGCTTAACTCCGCTTCCTCTTCCAGAAAATCAGCCACAACATTCTTTAGATTCTTTTTCGGTACAACTGTCACCTCGTTTTCTTCGGAATCGTAGTCAATATATTGCTCTGTCTTTTCATCATCATCGTTTACGCTTTCCACATCATCGTTTTCGCTTTCTTCTTCTGAGAAATGAACACACACATTCGGGTTTACTTCCTCCTCTTCCGAATCGGACAAATTCCATCTTCTGGTCAAACGGGTTTTCGGTTTATAATATTTATCCGCTTCGTCCTCATCGTCCGAAGAAGCAATTCTTAATTTACGTTTTGAACTTAACGCGCTGATTTCCTTTATTGCCGTTGTTTGATTTACAGAGTTACAGAGTACAGAATCTTCATCCAACGTTAATTTTATATCTTGAGAGCTTTCATTTCTCACCTCCGAACTTTCCGATTGTTTGATATCATCCTGTTTCGTGCAGAAATTTCCATTACGTAATTCAAGTAACTGCGATTCAGAGGTATTGAGTTGCGAGGATAAATTTTTGAAATTCAAATCAGTTCTTTGGGTGGACTCGAATTTACCTGAACACAATTGCATAAGATATTCATCATCGACAGTTTCTCCAGTATCGTCAAACAACTTTTTCTTAAAAATATTTTTCTTTTCAATATCGCGTACATGCTTGAAAGGCTTATCATTCTGTGTATTTTCCATGGAAACAAATTTGTGTTCATCAATCAGATATTCAGTCTTCTCCGATAAAACTTTTTTATTCGAATCCAAAGTGGTGTTTAATACGCTTAATTGTGTTATAGGTGAAACAAAATCGAGCATGCTTGTCTTTGTCGAAGGTGTTTTGCACGCTTGGCTTCTTAACCGATTACCATTTTCCAAATCATTCGGATCTATACTGTTCGAGTCATCTTCAAACTCTTGTATCGATTGCGTTCTTATTCTATTTCTTCCATTTCTGATTATATTATCATCTTCACAATCATCAAGATCGTCGTTATCCTCAACATCTGATACATTTCCATCCTCTATATCTGTGTCTAAATTTTCTTTGTCTTCAAAATCTTCGCAGCTCTCTGTCTCACTATCGTCTACATATTCTTTTTTACGCTCAGAACTTCTGGATCGTTCACCATATTCCATTTGACCCGTATCACTTTCATCATATATATCCTCCGCGTTTATATCTGAACCTTCATCGTCTGTTTCTTGTGCTTCATCATCTGCAAACAAACACTTTCTCCTCTTCTTATCCTTAATGCAGACATCATTCTCCTCGGGTTCGCTTTCACTGCTATAGCTCAATCTCATATCATTCTCTTCTTGCGCATCTAAATCTTCCTCGTCGCTCCATTTTTCTTCTTCCTGCGTTTGCAATTTTTCCTTTCTTTGTTCCCATTCCTTTGCACGTTTCTGATTCATTTGCAATTTCAGACTCTGTTTTAAACGCCTCAATTTCGCCCCAGGTTTGTCCAGTTCAGGATTGTGTTCGGTATTAGTAGGAAATTTGTACGGGAGTACTTCCTTCGTCGGAATGGGACCGTTCTGAGTGTCTTCCAAATACAGTACAGACACTTCAGATTTATTGTCAGTCTGTTTCTTTGTGTTAACATGTTTACTGAAAAATCTATCTAACAAAGTATTTGCACCTTTCGTATTAGATTTTGCATCGTCTGACAAGTCGATAATCATACCTGGTGATCCTTTTAATGTAACTTTAGAATTTGACGTAAACTCTGATAACTTTCTTTGATTCGCCATAAAGTTCGGAAGCGGCAAGCCGAGTACATGACTATTAGCCTTATGACAATTCTTTATTACAGAATTATCTTGAATTTCTAATAAATTATAACCAATCTGTTTGACTAAAGTATGAGAAGATGATGTGTAATCTGTTTCAACCTGCTTATCTTTTGCTTCATTATTTTTATCTTGTGTTATAATATTGCCAGACGAATTTGTAAACGTAACAGTAGCATCTGTCACACAATTCTCAAAATCTCCTTGAAGCACTTGAGTCATTTCCTTATTATTAATATTATTAAAAGTTTCTGATATTTCTATTGTTTCTGCGGTCAGATTGTTATCTCTATTTTTGTCACTTACTACAGAATTGCACTGAGGAGGCCTAAAATTTTGTTTATCTACAATCTCTACCACATCCAATGTACATCTGTAGAAGTCAGGTCCTGATTTTTTCTTCTCCTCATCGAAATTACTTTCTCCTGTATGTTTGATATCTGTCATGGAAGCTATCTTCTCATTTGTAACAAAAGATTTTTCTACATTCTTGCTAACCAAAGATATAGACTGTTGTGTATCATCTTCTGAATCTGAGGACTTGTAAAAAGATTCTGCTTCTTTTTCTTTTTCTGCAAGTGCTTGACTGTTGAAAATACAAGACAATTTATTTTTCATATTCTAAACTATACTTTTTTTTTTTTTTTTTTTTTGTAAGATCTATGTAGATATGTTTATATAAATTTTTTTACCTTACTACTTCAGATGACATTTTCAGTCTTGCAGCTCTTGAAACTGGCTGTGACAAATTTGGAATTTTCTTTGTCCTATTTAAAAACTCTAATAATGTATGCTGTTTTGGTACGTGATATGGCAAAGAAACACTTGTTTCTCTGCATAAACGTTGGCTTTCACTACGTATTCGACGCATTGCCTCTTGCTTGGAAACTCTTGTAGAATCCTAATACATTTAGATATATTAATACCAGTGTCAAATAACCAACTAAATGCTACATGGTTGGTGACGCATTAAATACACATTTAAAAAAAGATATATTGATACAAAAAAATTACTTTATTTCAAATGCTATTTAAAGTTTGTTACTTTATCACAAATAAAAACAAAAAAATATTAAAAGTAATATAAATACCTTCTTTTTCTCAGTGGATATCTTTTTGGCACTACATGGAACAGCATTATCAATTGATGTAAAAGAACCATGTGTTCTTTCTTCTTCCTCACTCTCAGATTCAGAATCGATTAAATCCCTATAGTCATTAGACTGTAAAATAAAAAGAATTATTTTAATTCATTATATTCTTTGCCACATGTCTAAATATTATAAAGCATAACGAAACTGTTAGTCACTGAAAATTGGTCAGGCAGAGAACGTGTTAATAATTTAATACTTTGAATTTTTATATGTGATATATTATTATAAATTATAAAATAATAATAAAATTAAAGAAATAATAGTAAAAGGAGAAGGGAGGGAGAATGGGAAAAAAAGAGGATTAGTGTAACGAAAGCAAAAATCGAAAAGAAATTTAAGATTAGAGTGAAAGGCACGCGTGTGAAAGAACGGCGTGTGTAATTCAGAATAAAATGAAGTCAATGTTGCACTAGATATAATAGATATAAGTAGAAAAAAGCAAAAATTAAATTGATATGCAGCGTTAAGAAATTAAATACAAGTTGGTATAAGAGAAAAAATGTATGAAACAGTCTTGTAATCTCTAAGGGACAATAAAATTATTATTTATTCATATACTTACAGTACGTGTAGTTTTATGATCTGTTTGAAGACAATTAACAATGTTGCTTGCTAGCACAAATTCACCATCACTTCTTACTTCCATTTGTCTTAACTTATCTGCAAATCTTATGCTTGAATTGTGGTAAAATCTAGATGCTTCAACACAACACGCAGAATTTTCTACTTTCTCCATAACTAAAGCCTTTAATTCTTCTTCTTTTGAGTGAGTATCACTATTTTCTTCAAAGCACTTAGCATCAGTTTCTAATTTATCTTCTGATTCATTGTCAGATTTATTCTGATGAATTCGATTATTCAGAGAACTAGCGTTAACCACATTAGAAATTTCTTTATTTTTTAAATCTTGTAAATCTTCAAACCTTTTAGAACATAAATTAATGAAAGGTGAAAATTCATAGCAGCTAATTCCAAATAGCTTTCTGGTTTTAAAAGCTGCTAAATTTGGTACTTCCTCCGAAAATAAAATTTTTGATTCTTCTTTTGAATGAATATCATTATTTTCTTCAAAGCACTTAGCATAAGAAACGTTTTCCTCATTTGACGATACAACATCGCAAATACTGTCTTTTAACTTTTCTTCCTTTTTCCGATCATGTACTCCTTCGTCACTATATTTTGGAGTATCCTTAGACTCATCACTATTGACGAAGAGTTTTTTAACATTAAAAGTATTCATTGGTATCACCATTGTCAGAAATACGAGAAAGATTTTCTTGAATAAAATTAAAAGCAGGTAGTAGTATAAAATTGAAGAAAGAGTACGTTTCTACCGTTTTATTCTTCTGCTACAACAGCACGCAACAGCTACAACAGCACACACAACTACACCAGCTAGAACTGCCATATTGAGTATATCCGGTATATGCGCGCCTAAATTATGTCATAAACATATTAAAATGTCTAGATAAAATGCATAGTTTACATTCCTAAGAAACAGTGGATGAAGCCAAATGAAAGAAAAAGGAATAAAGACACTGATTAGTTGTCCAGATTATTTAAGGCCATTACACGTACAATAGTTTTAGTCGTAACCGTAAAATTTGACCAATCGAAACGAAAGGAGCTAAAAGTTCTTTGTTCTGATTGGTCAAATTTCAATCTTTAATGTGTAGTCTGATCATAATGGCAACAGAAGATCGCGGATGATGGGGAGAATTGTTAAACGAAAATAGGTGAATGTCAGATTGTTAGCAATAGAGGAACGATAAAAGAGAGAAAAAAAAAGTTTTCTTATTGGATATTAAGTTACTAGCATATCTTGCATTTCCGTGTAGAACATCGCCATCTTGATATATTATGTTATATGCCTGTATGGTCAACACTACCGGTGTCGCTGAATTTTGTTTTTAAAGATTTTTGTCCATCAGCGGTTGTTTAATTACTTATTTTTTGCAATTTAGTAGTCAACATGACGAAAGGTATGACAAATATATATTAATTCTAAATTTAAATAAAATTGAAGTAAGATAAGTGTTTAAACATTATTGTTTAAAATGTCAAAGCAACTTTCAAGCTATCATTGTTTATCTCTTAAGAGCCACATTTAATTTTTAAATGTATATGCTAATTTGATTATTTTAGACGACAGCTTGGAGAAAAAGTCAGTGGAACGTAATGACAGTGATAAAAAAACAATAGCTGATTCAGGACCAGATCCTATAGCTCCAATCACAAGAAAAGGTGTATTAACATCTTTTCTAACTAGCAAACCTATGGAAATACCAGAACAAGATATTGTAAGGGATTACTCGTTTATCTCAATATACATATATTTTATAAATAAATGTTTATATGGCGTTAGATAACATTATTTTGTTTCCTAGCTTGGCAAATGCAGATTTGTTTCTGAATTTGAAAAATTGAATCGTATTGGTGAAGGTACTTATGGAATTGTATATCGAGCCAGAGATACCAAAAATGATAAAGTTGTTGCATTGAAGAAAGTAAGAATGGAACATGAGAAGGATGGATTGCCAGTGAGCGGTCTCAGGGAAATATCAGTTTTGTTATCGTGCAGACATGAAAACATCGTACATTTGAGAGAAGTAGTAGTTGGCAGAAGCTTGGAAAGTATATTTCTTGCGATGGAATATTGCGAACAAGACTTGGCGAGCTTGCTGGATAATATGCAAGCACCGTTTTCAGAAAGCCAAGTCAAATGTATAGTATTGCAAGTGTTGAAAGGTCTTCGATACTTGCATCATAACTTTGTTGTTCATAGAGACTTGAAAGTTTCTAATCTCCTTATGACCGACAAGGGTTGTGTAAAAATTGCTGATTTTGGTCTGGCTAGGTGGTTCGGCTTGCCTCTAAAACCAATGACTCCTAAAGTAGTAACATTATGGTATAGAGCACCGGAATTATTATTGCAAGCTAAAACGCAAACTACTTCTGTTGATATGTGGGCAGCTGGATGCATATTAGGTAGGAAATTTTTAATTTTATGTTTATATTACTATTTTTTTATTTGTTTAATGTCTCAATCACATAATGGTAGACAGAGTATCTTAACACACAACACAACATTATAATGTTATAAATATTTCACATAATGTATCACGTTTGTTTTTTAGGAGAATTATTGGGACACAGACCTTTATTACCTGGTAGAACAGAAATTGCACAATTAGAATTAATTGTTGACTTGTTGGGTACACCCAGCGAGGCTATTTGGCCAGAATTCAACTCATTACCGGCGTTACAGAATTTCACGCTTAAACAGCAACCGTACAATAACTTGAAACAAAGATTTCCTTGGTTAAGCGCTGCTGGTCTTAGATTATTGAATTTCTTATTTATGTACGACCCGAAAAAGAGAGCAACCGCTGAAGAATGTTTGCAGAGTAGTTACTTTAAGGAGGCTCCTTTACGTTAGTATATAATCATCATTTAATCACAGTATATAATCATTATTTAAACACCTTCCTAAAACAATAACTATAATGTTGATCTATCTAATTAATTTTAATTTCCATTTGTGTGTGGATATGTTACAGCTTGTGATCCAAAATTAATGCCGACTTTTCCACAACATAGAAATATGAAAAAAGCTGCCACGCAAAAAGAAAATCGTGAAGAACCTACTGTTACTGATCAAACTAATAATCTACCAGCAATTTCGGACCTTGTACGTTTATAAAATATTCACGTAGTTTTTAAGTGTTACATATAAATTGTCCTATATATTTTTATATATTATGTATTCGTTTCAGCTTGGATCATTAGTTAAGAAAAGACGAGTGGAATAAAATTTCAAGTTTACTTGAGAAAAAGCATTAATCTTGTGAGTGGAATATATATATTTTTCCGATTTCATTTAATGACAACAATATGTAAACTTATCACCAAATACATAATGTGAAATGATTTTGATAGTGATGTTAATGGGATTTTTCTGTTTTTAAATAATAATATGGACAAGTAATTATACATATCTACAAAGAATGCTAATTCAGTGAGTAGAGTGGTTTATTAAATTTTACATTTGTTGTATGCATATTTCACCGGATTTCATTTGTCACACAATGCATTGTGCATCTACATATTAGTTAGTATTGTGTATTTCAGTAAGTTGTATTTTATGTAACGTAAAATGTAATGATAATCTTGAAATAATTCTAAAAAATTATTGCTCATAGCGCCTTTTATATTCTCCACGTGGGTCATATTTACTAATGAGTCGATCCCAATCTTTGGTTCGTTTTGTTTTAAGATGATTGATCACTTTTCCCGCGGTAGTTTTCTGTTTATCGTTGCATTTGCTGCAATCGGACGATAGAGCATCCGGCAAAGTCTCTGTAAGCAAAATATGTTTACATTATTATTGCAGTATAATTAACTGTTATTTAAATTTTATTTCTGGAATAAAAAAAACAAATATAACTTATATTCGTTAATAAAATTTCGCATTAGTTTTACTGAAGAAAAATTGATTTTAAATTAGCTAGAGAATCATTATTATTGATAGGTATTTAACACACTTATATTTGCGTACACTCAAATGTGATCAAATTTTATTTTTTGCTCTTGAAATTGATTTGATCCTGAGGAGTGATGTAGATGTTACTTAAACAAGACTGAACGTAACATGCTTGAGAAAGTTCATCGACAGTAAACATTATATAATGGAGAGAGAGTATAACTGCCGTAATTACAGCTACTATAACTGCGTTGGTTGCATTCATATATTTTCTAATATACGAATCCGGAGCAAGTGCTCAAATCTACGTTAGAATATAGCAGTTTATAAAAGAATGTCGAAACCATTAATATCAAAGTGTGGAAGGTAACTTGTATTACACTTAAATATATAAAATCTAGATTGAATTTGATTAAGTCCAAGTTTTAATCAAAATGAGAAGTAAAATGAAAAATATCTTTGTAATTCTTTAATGCAAATGTATATAATTTGTTTTTCTTACACTTACTTCTTAGTTCGCGACCTTCGGCAGTGCAGGGTCCCTCGTCCATCATGCAACGAATGTAGTTAGTAAGGACACGATTATTTCCAAGGATCGCATCCACGTCTACATTGTCATATTTTTCAGGATATTTTTCTGCGGCAGTGACCAGAGTTATTAGCAAAGCTAACGTGATCAGAAAATATCCCTTCATCATGTTCAAGATTCAATATAAAAAAACGATAAATGTGAAAGCGAAATGAGTTCTTTTTCAGCTTGATGAAGCTGCAAACAAGAGTTAAAAACTAAAGCGACAAATCAGCGGCTGCTAGCTTTTATACAGCCGGGAGACCGAGGCCAAATCGAACGGAGGGGCTTCAAACACGTTTTAGTTTCCTCCCTGCATTTGTGTAACGTTTTACGTTAGATTACCTCGGACGATAAATCCAAAAAACTTATATTTTGATTACTATTTAATGATTATTTATTCGTTCACATCGTCTTGATGTTTCACGTTAATCATAAAATACTTGTGAGAAATTCAAGTCTTTAGAAATTCTCTTAAAAATCTATGAGTTTGATAATATCATTGTTCATGGATGATTGATTTTGCAGATATAAATATGACACATTTAATAGTGCTAAAAGTTATAAAAAATTGTGTAAAAAGTAACAAAGATGATTTATTTTTAATTTTAAGATTTTTACATTTTAGATTTTTAACTGTTCACACATACTCTGTTCTCAGAATGCAATGCAATACGCAATCTTCGTTGTGATGTTAGAATCTTTTATTCACGATTATTGAGCTATTGAGATGCATGACACGTCAAGTTTTTGACCTACTTTATATGTATTCCGTAGTTAGTAGTTCAGAAGAAATTAACTGTGTGATTTGTATTCTCTTGGAAACATTTATGTAGGTATAAAATATTTTTTCAATATTAATTATGACCTACAAATCTCTCTTACAGATTTGTGGGCACTGTTGCAGCTTATTGACATAAGTCTTTTTCGTTAAAATGCCATGCCAGGTATTCGTTTGCAATTTTTATTTCTAATTCGCTATTCGTTTTTCAGGGCTTGGAAACATACATTAGGATGTAATTGAAAAATTCTCGCTTATGGTAATAACGCAAAATGACGCAACCGTTGAAGCGTGTGACGCATGAGGAGAAAGTGGTTTCGATGAACCACTATCCGGTTCACTCAGACGGATATAGCTTTTCATCGCATGTAAGAATCTCTGGATAATCATGATTTTTTCGCGATGGAAGATTTGAATATACATATATTTTCATCGATTAGAAATTTAATTTTAATCCGTTACTTTATTACAATTGTAATATTAGTTTACAATTTACAAAAATGTATAAAAATAAATAAAAATCGGTTTTTAACGGGCCATGTTTCTATACATGACAATCGCCAAACTGTAATCTTAAAAAAATATATTTAGAAAATTACAATGATAATCCATCGCAGCATTGCAGTGAATTGATGTTTATCGTTGTCTATGCTGTCCTCCTTGCAGTTTTCAAAATAACATAGCGCAACAGCAACGTAATTATCCCTTTGTATCAATATGAACTGGTAAAGTGTGCATTTCTTCGATTGTATGGTATTCCGTAGAATACTGTAACTGCAAATATTGTATCAATTTGCGTACATTTGCTTTCTGTTTTGAAGTGCAGCGTTGACACTTGTCGTTGAATATTACGGATAATACACTTGTATGTACAAAGCACAATTTCAAAAAAGACTATTTTTATTGAAGCTCAAAATATTTCAGTGATTGATCAATTCAAATTTTTTACTTAGTAAATCTAAAATTGTTCAAAATTTTTTTAAGTAGACCGTTCTTGAATTCAAATAAATTTTGCAATATAAAGTTAAGCAATGTATTACGAGAAGAAAATAAAGGTTTCATGCATGCTTTCAGCTAAAATTATACGTATTTTGATTTTGTTCAATATTAACAAACTGTTCGAAGTCAAATTTTTAAGTGTTTGAATGATAGAACAAATCAAACATTAATAACGCTAGAATTATCTTTGGAAGTTTAAATATAATATTTTGCTTTAAAATATCCGAACAATTCATACAAATTTATTTCTTGTCCAAAAGTCTTGTTTTTATTCGGATGATAGATTTATTGTTACTAAACTATTTAAGTAGTCTTACAAAATAGAGCATATTTTATGACCGTTTAATATTTCGCCAAGTTTCAAAACCATAGTGTGTAATTTTGTTCTGAACACTTTTACTTTTGTGCGTGATCAAAATATTTGTAATTATATTAATGTGAATTAACAATGATTGCTCACACACATGAATTATGCAAGTTTGTCTAAACAAGTACCCTAATGCACGTATCAGACTACACATTAAAGATTGAAGATTGAAATTTGACCAATCAGGACAAAGAACTTTTAGTTCCTTTTGTTTCGATTGGCCAAATTTTAATCTTCAATTTTCAATCTTTAATGCATAGTCTGATAGGCTTAATAATTACTTATTAAAATTGATCTATATTTTTAACAATTTCTTTTTTATGATTGGCGAATAGTGATTTTAACTTAAGATCCGTTTTCAAAAACCCAATCACTTTATTGTTATTGTGTTTGATGTGTGATTATAAATAAAACTACTAATATCACGAAAAAATGGACTAAAAAATTTTATGAAATAAGATAAATTAAAGTCTTAACACACACAATAAGTAAACAAAAAAAAAGCTGCTTGGAAATGCCAGGGATTCCCGTGAATTTCCGTGAATATCCAATAACAAATTTCATGATCAACTATACGTAATTCTGCTAACAAAGAATACCTCGATCAGAAACGTCAATTATCATTTGTCAGGATATATATCAAGAAAAAGGACTATCGAAGTAAAACAAGTTCGTATTGTTTGATATACATTGCTATGTTTCTATGACTGAACGAAATTGTATTGCAATTTATTTGTAAATTTAATTTTGTCATATGAATCGATTTCTGTATATGATTTCTATATATGAATCAAATGTGTAATTAAATCAATAGATTTTTTAATTTTATATTATAAGAGATAAGTTATTTTTAACTTCTTGTTGAATATTTTACTAATATTGTTAAATTAATTTCAGGTATCAGAAGATATGGCATCTTCTGAAGCAGAAAAAATAAACATAAAAACAAAGCTTGAAAAATTACATTGTCCATTTACTTGGGAAATATTGAACAGTGTAATAAAGCATTCTACGTTAAAAGGTGAAATGCATGATGAAGATGTTGAGAATGAAACATCATGTGCATTAGAATTGTTGATGCAATGTTTATTAAAAACTTATAAAGGTGTGATAAGTGCAGATAAGAAAAATGCACGAAAAAGTATTGAAAAAGCTGAAGAACTATTAATACAGATGCAAGAGTATGATACATAATTATTTATATTAATATTTTATATATAAACATTGTAAAATATAATATTTTACAAGAAAGTATATAATAATTATTTATATTAATAATTTTCTTGATTAATTGTTACATTAAAAATTATTACAGACATGAGAGACATCAAACAATAAGGGCTGTTGAACATGTTTTTTATGCTACAAAATCTTTTTTTCTATATGATGTGGAAGAGTTAGATGTTTTAGAAGAGATGGTTTTAGAAGAGATATTAAACAATATTGTTGATATTGAAGACTTCAATAATGAAGAGTTAGGTGCTTTGTACGGTTGTCAAAGTGTTGTATGGTCTTTTTTAAATGATTTTGGTATGAATAAGGCAATTGACACTGCTAAGAAAGCAGTTGAAAAGAATCAAGACTGTGCCTTATGGCACTTTATTCTTGCAAAGAATCTGAGACGTCAAAGACGTTCAATACATGTACAAGCTTATGTAACAGAGACTGAGAAAAATCATTTCGAATTAGCATATGCTATGTCTAATGAAAACAGTGTATTTGGGATATATTTGTTACAAATGCGCATGGAGAGTTTTTATAAACACAGCAGAGATAGAGATTACTGGATGAAGAAAGCTGCTAATGAGAAACAAGTGTTACAAACAGCGAAAAAAATTTTAGATACAAAACCAAAAAATTATAAAATATTATTGAAACTAGCTCTCATATTTCTGCGTTCAAATGAGGATGAAAGAATGGCTGCAAAGGAATGTCTGGATGCTGTGAGGCAAATGGCACCTAATAATTCGACATGCATGCATTACACTGCAATGTTTTATCAACAGTGTGGAGATTTTAGGGTAAGTATAACAACATAATATAAAGATGACTTTATAGACACTTTATAGTTTAAACTTATGTATTAATATTCCATTAGTTTAGCATTTTTCTAGTGTCAACTTATTTTTCTTTCTTTTTAATTGTTTGTTTGTTTACTAACTATATGGTACATTTTTAGGAAGCTCTAAAATACTACAAAAAAGCTGCAGACTCTAATAACTTTGTAGCAGAAATGGCGTATATAGAATATGGTTGGGAGACAGGAGAACTAGAACCATTGCCACACTTACTGCGAATGTTGAAGAAATATGAGCAGTCTGTCAAACAACGGCAAATATCTATGCTTATATCTGTTGCAATAACTTATTATTTCATTCAGAATGACATATCAAATGCAGCAGAATATTTTTTGAAGGCTCTAACATTAGATCCATTGAGCAATAAATTTAGGGTATATATGTTATGCATCAATTTATATTGAATATATATGTGAATACACATCAACAATATAGAAATAGCTTAAATACTCACAAGGATTATGAAATATTTTTGAATCTACTAAAACTAATTTTTTTTTCTAGGTCTATTACAGATATCTCGGATTTAATGCACCAAATATTTTAGATTTCTTGAATAACAAGTTTTGTCCTCTACTTGAGAGAAAAAACTGTCAAGAGGTATGTCTAAAGATAAAAAGACTTTTAAATGTGGAAGCTGTAACTGATTTAACGGAAGATTTTAAATCATTATCTGTGGATGTTAAGAAAGATGATGTTACTTAAGATATTAATTAAATATGCGTGAGAGTTATTTTAATATTGTGTAAGTTGATGCTATTTTAATTTTCTTTTATGCTTAGTATTTTGGTATATTATTTTTAAAATATATATTAATGTGTTAAATTTGATTATTGCATATTTTATGTCTTTAAATAATGCTAGATAATGCTTATATGGTATGTTGTAATTTTTATTTTAAAAAAATAAAGATTTATTGCTAAATATTAGGAATTGAATTTTTATGTTTCGTATTTGAACAAATGCACCGAGTGTGCAATATACACGTGATTTCCGTCATTGACTACATGTAGAGGCTAACTTCGGTACGTTCGAAACGCGCTTTCACGTACACATAAAATTCAAAATCTATCGTGTAGCACGATGAGCATCGCCGGTATACAAGCGAAGATACACGATGGGAAGGAATGCATCTACGAGCATCAGACTGCTGGATCCAAGAAGAATGATTTGCAGACGTTATTGCAGAATCTACGAGATGTGCAGTCTGAAGTCAACAATTGTTTAACCACGCTGATTCAACAAAACACATCCGACAGGGCACAAAGTAACCTGTTAAACGTAATTGCCGAATTAATCGGCGTAATCTTTTCCATTTCTCTTTGAAATAGTCTAATTTCATCGATTTCTGCAGAAACGACGGAACGATCAATTTCTTCGAACGTCGAAGAGGAGGTGGAAGAAGAGGAGGAAGAGGAGGAGGAGGAGGAGGAGGAGGAGGAGGAGGAAGAAGAAGAGGAAGAGGAAACGGCAGCTGGAGAAGAGAAAGAGAAAGAGGCGCGAGTTAACCCCAAAAAATGCAAATTGTCGATCTAGATTCGTGTACTTAATTAATAAATATATGCTATTCATGATTTAACGAAGCGTACGAATGCCGTTCTGTGGATACGCCCCTACTTCTACTTTGTGTCATCCCAGAGAGAAGCATTTTTATCGGATCGCCGTACCTTACGATAAATGACTAGAGCGCGATAACAGGCGCCTTACGTGAGAACGATAACTGTTGAGTCGTTGAGTGAGACAAGATACGCAGGTGCAGTTTGCTGTGAACACGACTTGGTAATTTTCGCCGTTCCGGCTTACATCAATTTCCGTCTGCTCGAGAATCTTTTGATTTTCTCAATTCAATGTCGCACTCGCATCAAGCGGCATTTCTATAACCTTAACAAGGTCTTTTGTCTTGTTTGCCAAGATTATACTTGTCGGCTTTGTCGCATATTAACGGTAAATTCTGTCAGATTTGCAATCTAATTTGTTTAAGTACAAAAATCAGATAATCACACATAAAATCAATGAAAGATGGACAGCTGATAGTCACATTTAGCACTAAAATGCAAAGATATTGTACATATGGAATATTCCAAAATTTAAAAATATAATAATAGTTACTTGGTCCAAAAACTATCATGCCTTTTAATATTGCTTTAAAAACAGATTTTATATACATTTATCTTTCTCCAATATAAATATTGGGATTGTAAAATGTAATTATAAAGTCTATGTATTTTGTTTCTGCTGAGATCATGGCTGACTATAAGCACTTTTGTTTTTTTAAGCGAAAACATGTCTACCATGTTGTCAAATGAGGCTCAGCTGCGTTACATGATAGAATGGTTCCAAGAATGGTCTGAGATGCAGCGCAATGATTTCTTGGGTGTGTTGCTGGAGAATTGTGGTCCACCAGGACTCGTAAATGGACTGGTGACTGGAATGGAGAAGCTGGGCTGTGAAGAGTCTGATAGGCCCCCAAGTTTGTTCCAGTGTCGTGTAAAGCTCTTCAGAGAATGGAGTAGTAATTGGTCCCAACGTGAGAAAGACTCTTTATTAGCAGCGATTAAGAATACGGACAGTAAGTTTGCTGAAAACTATGAAGAAAGATTATCAGCATTGATGGAAGATAAACAGTGATAAGTGAGCTCTACTCAAGTGAGCTTTAGAACTTAGGTTCCATAGAGATATGGTATCTATAGCCTTTTTTTTTAAATATGAATTTTTGAAAAAACCTCATCTTTTTATATTTATATATTTATTTTCTTAAAGCAGGAGAGAATGCTAGTGTTTTATCATGAATGTATATGTAACACAGAAATATCAATATGTGAACTATTTACTGGAAAATGGAATAAGTTTGAGGAATCATATTTATCGCATAAATTAATCAGTTACTTAATTAAATTTCTTGTGTGTGAGCCAAAATTTGATTTATGTCACTTCTAAGCTGAAAAAAACATAACTATTGGCATTATCTCTAATAATGAAGTAGATTCCTATTGTAATTAATACATCGAATTAAAAAGAAGATTGTTTTGGATAAGATATGTAAGATAATTCCACAAATACTTGCAAAATCTTACTTTTTATGTTAGAATTAGTAATTTTTTATCGTATACATTCCTCTGTCTTTGCATTTTTTATACTTTATAATCAAATGCCATCATTATAATCAAGTCGCATCTATTCATCAATATTATTGTTATCAGACTTTGTATCTATATACAAATACAACATATTCAACTATAAGAATAAGGTGATATAAACTAGGGATTGCTTTATATCTAATGATTAATTATTAGTTTTTTGAGAAAATTCAAGGGAATATTGCATGATTTTTGCAACAACTCTTATTGATAATATAATTGTATAGTTTACAAGAAATTTTAATGATAATTATGTGAATGGACCGATTCTCTGGAAATGTGCAGAACTCAGACCCTAGAGATCTATTTGTGTTTTTTTGTATCTTTTAGGAACTTAATAAACTTTAATTTTTAAACGATAAAAAGAAAGATAGTTTCTATAATTTCGAATGTAAAAATTAAATTTTTTTATTTATCTGAAGGGGAGAGAGAAAGAAAGAGAGCGAGCGAGCACGCGCGCGCGTGTGCGTATGTGTGTGTGTGTGTGTGTGTGTTAATATATACAAAAATTTGAAATAAGTATAAAAAACTTTATTATATGCAATTAAATATATTATTTCTTTAAATATTGCTTATATAAAAAAACAACTTATTTATTCTAATCTTTAGGTTATATACATTATCTGATTCGCAGTTTTGTTTTTCGGTAAAGCAAATTTGAAAGATTATTTTTTCGGTTCTTGTTGCAACCATTTCAAGCATATTGCTTTAATCGCACTTTGACCAAGCCTATCTGACTCTTTCAAAATTCTTCTTATATCTTGCGCTCTAGAATGTTTAACAGCAAGTAGATATGCAGCCTTTAATTGTTTGCTTTCAATATACGCATTTATCTGAAAAAAAGAGCATTATAAGATACATAAACAATGCATTAAGTCTTTCGGAGTATAGATGTAATCGAAAGTTATCTTACTCTAAGTTCCGTATCAGTTATCAGTCTGATTAAAGTATCTATGTGGTTTTTAAGAATTGGATTCTGTTCGCTATACGAACGGCTCAATAATAATTTTACGCAATGCGTTAAGACATGATCGGAAACGATATGGGCATTAGGCGTTCCAGAGCTGCGGCAGCACTTGATCAATTGCTCAATCGCAGCTACGTTATTTTTTAAAGCTAACACATGACCAGCCAAAGAATACACCTTCTGCTGAGGAAGATTATAATCTGCAACAGTGCAATATTGTCAAGCCATTAGTTTACTATAATAAAAATTTACAATTGCTATTTGTTCTTTTATGTTTAAATTTATTATTTACATAGTGCAAAAATAGGAGAGAAAAGTCACACAAATGCGAAACTGCATCACCCACCTTGCATTATTCTAAAAGCTATGCCAAATCCTTCGCCGATGTCACGGCCACACAATATAGCTAGAACAGCCAAGTGTATCTTTTCTTGTTGATTGCCAAATAATGTAGGCAACTGAGGTGTCTGAGAGCTATCGCTATCGATGTCCGGAAAGAGGCTTAAAAATTTGGCTGCCGCTCTTTCTTCTCTCTCACAGTTGGCCAGAAATTTCGCAATTTCCATCTGCCTGCATATGGTATTTATATGCCTGTCTATCTTCGACGGCTCTATCTCCAGAACACCCTGGTCGCTTTGAACGGAGCTCGTGCTCTTTCTTCTTTTGCTCAAACTCTCGATATGTAATTCTGACTCCAAATGTTTTTGCGCGTCTTGCAACAGATGCGCCTTGTGGTGTAGATCTGAATAAGTGTTCGTCTCATTGATGTAAAAACGGATACATGTCATCGATGCTCTTACGCAATCTCTCATGAAGAGCTGTATCTGATACAAGATGTGCCAATATTGTTTCCTTTCCATAAAGTGACAGACAGATATCAAGTACTTCCTCCAAATGAGTAGAGCGGAATCCTTCGCCTTCATTGCGTCGTGAAGCCTCTCGGTGTCGCCATTCTTCAAGCAATACAAGTAAACTCCATTGAGAAATAAGTCGCATTCTAAATCATTCTCCAAAACATACGCCAGGCATTTATCGAATTCTACATGCTTCAGGAAGAACTGCAAGATAGAGCTGTGGCTTCCGTATGTCAATAGGTAGTACAGATTCTCCTGATAGTAAACCGTTTGATTGGCGGGAATTAGATATTTAGCGTTAAACTGATTTTGACTAACAGCTTTCAGACTGTTGAGCGTCTGCAAGATTTCCTGCGCCGCGTCGGGTTTAGACTGAGACGGATATTGCGTTCGGAATCGGTGCACGCTCAAGTTATCTAGTATTTGCAGAATTTCCGTAAGTAACGGTGGATCTTTGAGCGGCCGGCACTTGAGATGCTCATTTCTCTTCGAATGACCGCTAGCTTCGCTCGCTCTTCTTTTCTCATCCAAATGTATTTCTTTCGTCTTGATCGGAGACATGGATTCTTTGGATAGAACAACCCAATCACCGAAATCTTCGTTTTCCACAATTTTGTCGAGGCAATGATGAAACTTCTCTCTCGCCTGGTCCAGATATCCCACCTTCAGGCAAGCCTTTCCCCACGCAGCCCACACACCTTGCGTATCCAGCCCCGCTTTCGTGCTGACGTCCAGCGCTAATGTCCACTGCTCCTTTTCGGTGAGGAGATCGCGCAGTTTCCGTAGCGTGTGCTCGTCCAAATCGTCCGACGGTATGAGAGCCAGACAATCAGATCGGACCAGGGTCGCGATGAGATCCACCTGCGAGAGGAAGCGATCGCAATGCGCGAGCCCGGTGTTGAAGCCGAGCTTAGCGCATTTCACCTTAACCGCGACCAATAGAGAGCGTATCATTTTGATGATCACCGCGTGATCGACTTCCGGATTTATTCTGCCACCGCTATAGGGTTGGAGCAATTCCTTCATTTCGTCGCAACGGTCTAGCAAAAAGCTGTGTGATACATACATCACTGTTATTATTTCGTTTTTTCAACAAATCAAAATTTCAGATTATTTTAATGTAGTAATTCTACATTTTAAACTAAATTTGAAAGTTATCATATACCTGGTATACATTTTGTGATCGGAGTGCAAGTTGAGGATAGCGAGACAGAGCGAGATATTTGGCGCATACTCGAACGAGAACTCTTCCCTTATCGTACGATTGTGTTTCTCGTCTCTCGTCAATCGCCAGTAATCGAACACCTCGCTGCTGGACGTCGACGGGGCGTCTTGCGCTGCGCGCATCTGCAGTACCGTTTGACGTTTGCAATCGTCGCACACGCGTACCAGCACAGAACTGGGATAACCGGCGACCTGCATGCGATGCTGAGAGCACACGGCGCAAACGACGCGACCGCATCGCCGACAATGGTGTCGTCTATTGAACATGGAAAATATTACAGCCTCGCAACAACTGCATTCTCTCGCCTGAAACGAAGAAACAGTTTTATCATACGACCGTGATAACTGGAATGTAATCGAAATAAGGATCAAGTATTTTCATTTCGAATAATTTTAAAGCCAATTTGGCTGAAAGAAGATTTACAAGTTATTGAATTGCTTTAGGAGAATTACCCTATCGTTGGGCACCCATTCTTCCTTAGTGGGCACATTAACAGGCATAACAAACTCGTTGTTTTCCGCATCGAGATTAACCGGTGGAATATTTTTGGTTTTACTCTCGACGCTGTCGCATTGAAGCGATACGCGAAAGTCGAGCGCTTTCTTGGCGTAAAATCGTATAATTATGTCAAAATTGCGGATTCCTACATCGAGATGCTGTAAACTCTCGTGTAATGTGTTCACAATCTTTTGAATACTTTCAAATTTACAATTCATCAACAATTGCTCCAACATTAGCAACGGTTCTCTTATCAAATGGATATATAGCACTCTGTCTTTGCTTTCCAGTATTTTCAAGATTTCGACTCCCACTAAAGTCTTCCGATATTTCGCTTGCTCCGTCGCTCTGCAGTGTTCGAGTAAGTAGTTGGCGACGAACTGCAACGCACTAGTGGATTCCAACTTTTTCAGAACTTCCTTGCACAGCTTCACCGATTGACTCGACGGCAACGCTTGAAGAAACTGAAATATTACACTTATTATGAAATTTTTCAGAGAAAAATATTTCAAAGATGTATACCTTTAAAGCTTGCTCAAATTCTTGCTGCTCGTTTCTCAAAAGACCGATCAAAAAGTCTTGCATCACGATGGGTTGTATCTCTAGAGAGAATGCTTGGCACTCCAGCCATTCCAAGCACAACTCGTACTGATCCGCGATGACCAAGGACTTGATGATCTCGAACGAATCGACCCTCTCTGTGCAATACACGACGTCGTGCCACGTGCTGTTCGATTTACTCACGCAGTACGGGACCATCTTGTGGAAAATCGTTATTCTGCACAAGACGCCATTCATCCGATGCTTGCAGTGTGCTGGCAGCTTGTGATTATCTTCGTGCTGCAACGCGTGAAGCAACGCGTGCTCGCATACATTCATGGGCCACTTGTTAACATTGTGCAATATCGTCTGCGCCAATATATGTATATCCTTGATCTGATACAAATGCTGCAGCATTTTTGTGACAGATAGAACGCCCGGATTGGAGAGCACGTGACTCAGAATTAAATCTTTGAAGCGCTGCAGCTCCGTGTCGCATCTCACAACGCTGTCAGCCAAAGCGTTTAAAGTCTCCAAGGAGTTTTGCCAATTACCATCTTCCCCTTCGAGTTGAAAATGACGCCACAACTCTTGCGCAGGTATCGTGCCATCGTGCATAGCGGTGAGAGTTTGATTGTCCTTGAACAACGGTTTCAGCTTATCAATCCACGGTGAATTGAGGAGATTTTCGAGACACGCGGTGCGTTCTATATTGTCGCAGCTGTTCTCCGAAATGGTCGGGTTTTCATTGTGCATCCTCTGTACAAGATAAGAGAGCAGCCAACAATGGTTTTCCAGATACTGCAGCAAGCTAGGTCGCAATGTTCGAGTTTGCCAAAGTGACGTTTCCGCGGTATCTGTAATTCTAGATTGTGACACTAGATTGTGTTCGGAATATTTTAATATTACTTCATACGTATAATTGGATGCGATATATTCCACATCCTCGTTTAATACTTGGAATCCATCTATCGGAGCCGGACTCCCGTCAGCATTTGTCGCACCGATCTCGGCATTGTGTGAGAACGCGTTACGATACTGCCGCACGAGGTGAGGCAAGCTGATCTTCCGTTTCGTCGTCGGGCTACCTGCAGAACTCTCAAGCGACGCCGACGAGTAATGAGTGATATAATCGCGCACCGCGTCGTTCAAGCTTTCGTTTAACGTCTGTGTCTCGTACACCTACAATATTGAGCACATCGGTCAGATCCATCGGTTGTACGCTTATATCTCGGCGTAATAATTAATTCGTGCGTAGCTTACGCGAATCTCAGGCGTGCCGTAAAGCTCGTTAGCCATGGCGAAGATGACTCTCGGGTTCTGCATGAGATCTAAGTCTTGCCACGCCAATTCGTTGAGCTCCTCGAGCCGTGTGAAAAACTCAAAGTCATTCGTTAGGCCGCCCAGCAGCTTGGATCTGAGAGCGGCGAGTGTCACCAGGCCGAGATCGCCGACCATGTAGCCGATCGACATCAGAGTGACTGCGCGCCTCAAGCTGTCGACAGGCGGATCGTTGGACCACACGTCCAAACTTGCGTGAAGGAACATTATGTTCCAGAGATTCAAAAAGAACGTCAGCGTCTCGTCTCCCACAGATAATTCGCTGAGATCGAGAGTAACGAAGCTCGACGTCTTACTCAGCACCGTTTGCACGTCCGCACGCCTCGAAATATTTTTTAAGCACGAATTGTCTAGGCGAGATTGTCCCAAACTTACACTGTGCAGAACCAGCAGGAGTTCTGTCAATATCTCTGAAACGCATTGGTTCGGCCCTTTAACTGTGACGTTCTTTACACTCTGCAAATATGATATATTCTGAGTAGATTGTATGTTATTAAGGGAGTATTTTTTGTTTAAAAAATTCAATATTTATTTTGTCTTGCATTTTTTTTTATGTATTATACGATTCGTACCGATTTATCTTCACTCTGGTTCAGTATAATGTAGCCCGAGTCCTTGATATTCCTGTAGCTCCTTTCGTTGTAAGAAAAAATGTTTGGACATGCATTTACAAGAATACTGTACATCAAGTTTACTTGCAAATTGGCAGCGACCGTTTCGAGTTTATCCGGCTCCGTCTCCAGGTCGAAAATCTGGTGTCCGAAATATCGATGCAACGGCGTCTTTAATAAATCAGACACTGTTTGCGTATTAGCATCATCTAGAACAAAGAAATTTTAGATATTATTGGTACAATATTTGTTATTTATATTTCTGTATTTCTTTATTGATTAATTAGTTTTAACTTTGAGCTAAATGAACAAACTTACTGATTCCCGGAATAATGGTGCACACAAGTTGCAAATGAGAATAAATATTTTGAAGATATTTTTGATCGTTATTAAAAATATTCGACATTTTCTTTATCACTTTCAATCCTAGAGTACAATTATTATTGTGAGATTGCGACTCGGCTATCTTCGTTCTTTCAAAGTCTTTGAAGGTGCAATAATTATTCTCGAAGTCGTTCCAAATCGCGTTTGTTTCTCTCCATTCCTTCACGGACAATGGAATTCTGGCATCACACAGTATATCAGTCACAGACATATTACTCTTGTTTTCGTAAAACAATTGATAGATTTTTGAAAACAAACTCGTGTATTCCGTGCCATCAAATGTTTTACACGATTTCAAGTACTTCATGGCCACATCGCAGAGATTACTCGAGATCTGATACGTGTGCCCTGTAGTTAGACTCAGATCGAGCACGCTGAGAGTCAGCATCTCGGTGCTATTCAGAATATCCGTATTTAACATCCGCAAATTTGCCTCCTGAGACGCGAGAAATGTCTCGAGTTGATTGATGTGTCTGGAGGATTGTACACCTTCTTGTGCAGCCAGTCTTATATTCTGTAAATAAGTCACAACATTTTATATCTATGACGCTTAGGAATTTCTATGATACGACATCTCACCTCTAAAGTGGAAGTCGTTAAATTTTCTTTAGCAGAGTCTGTTGTATCTAGAGTACAAACATATTTTAACGTATCCTTTTTGAACGTATGAACCGCTTCCGAAAATCGAACTTCGCCATCTAATTGCGTGTTTTCCATATGGAACATCTGAGAAACAAAATAAACGAAATTACGACGAAATTACGACTCCAAAAATAAAATGTTGTATCAAAAAGCAACAGTGTTTCTATTGATAATCCAGATTCGTATCTTGCAAGCACTTTCTCATGCAGTTAAGCACTTGGAATAAATTTTTTCTACTCTATGATTTAAACGTTGTAATATTTCAATTAAAATTATAATTATTGTAGATTGATGTGCGGGATACAAAAGTGTTTGAGATCGCATTGGACGATATGAATTATGACGAGGAGAGCGAAAATGAAATGATTCAATCGGCCGATCTTGCGGATTTGAAACTCACGGAGGACGAGGACAGATACAAACCGTTACATTCCCATGTAAAGTATTACAACGAGCGTAATGTTGAAAATAAAAAACAGTTTTCGAATGTACTCCCCTACTTGCAACCGTATGCGGAAGAGATATTTAATTTGGAGCGAGAAGACAAACCATTTATTGCTGGCTTCAAGCGTGAATTAAACAAAGTAAGCATCTCATTCATTTCAAAGTTTTTCATAAAATCTCTTGTATTCAATCTATCTTTTAAATTAGTATTTCACCAAGTCCACGAAGCGGACTTTCCAGAATCTGAAAAGAAATAGTGCGACAAATGCAGGTACTAATTAAAATGCACGCGACAAGTCCGCGTTGTGTCATACGTTAATAAATATTTGTACGATAAAGGGAGAAAAATACAAAGGACATTCTTTTACCGGCAAATACACAGATGAAAATGCAAAAAGAGTGAAAAGAGCAAAACGCGATGAGATAGAGGATAGTTATGAGACGACGTTGGGTGAGGAGATGGATTTTTTCAAAGTGATAAGAGACAGGAATGAGACAGTACACTTTGGGGAAGCGCAAACGACGCATATGCAATATGACACGTACGAATACAGTGAAGAAACCACGAGTGAAGATATTCCGAATTGGCCTTTGACCAAAAAATCAACTCTCGTAGATACCGAAAGTCCCTACGAAGAGCCGTACGATTATGAAAAGTTCAAGATGGAATACGAACAGCAGCTGGATTACGACATAAGGCATGGAAAAGCATTGAATTATACCGAAAAAGAAGACTTGGAAGACACGCCAAAAAAAACGTTGGAAAGAATAATAGACCTGAAACGACCCAAGAACTGTACGAAGGAAGAGTTGAGTCAGATCGGAATTAAAGCGATAGAATGCCTCATATACGATTATCGGCGTACGAAAGATGTGGCGACTATGAAGAAAGTCCTATCGAGGACGTGGTTAGTTCTCAGAGTTTGGTTGTTGATTTACTTTTGCCTAGCGATTCCCTGCTGGTGTCAAAGAGGTAAGTTATCAGCCACGGTGTTTCTGTAGAAAAACACTTTTTTTTAATTGTTATGAAATTAATACGACTGATATTAATTATTATTGATATCGCGTATTATTTCATTTTACTAATAAAATATGTATTATATTTCAGGATGGTGCTGCTGCTGTTTCCGTTGTAAATTCTGCTTTCCGCGAGAGAGGATTTTATCTGCCAAACAATATTACACGATGAATCCACCTGGCATTTTTGTCAAGGATTTGAAGAAAGAGGAAGATGTGAGAGAGCCTATTAAATATGAAGCTACTGAATACGAGCGTCACGCATACGAAACATTCGAAGCTGCGATAATGAATGTATAAAGTATTAATTGAAAAAATCGGTAAGTCATAGAGGCACAATTGCCAATTGTCGAGCTATTTGCTCTGTTTTGATTTCTAATTTTCAAGAAAAAGGCATAATAATTATATACATGCACTATTACACAAAGCGATATTACCTCGATTACTTCCTGTGCCTTTCGAAGATCGCGTCTCCATAAACAATGCAAGACCAAACTTTCTTTCGAGGCCAACATTAAATTGATCAAGGATGGTTTATCCTTCATCATCGAAGAATCCGCCATAGTTATAGTGCGTTTGGAACGTTTTCTGCGTTTGGTGCTGCTACTCAATAAGCCAGATTCCGAACTGCTGTCGGATTTAATTTTCGTCTCATCCGATGTTGTATCTTCTTTGTAAAAGAACAGGTCTTCCTTTATGCGATATGGAAAACTTGGCTTCGGCGAGATTACAGAGTCCGATTCATTCGTAACAAAAATATGATCAGACTCATTTTGTGGAATACCGACGTTTTCGATAAAATGAGGCCTTGCGTAAAACTGCAATCTCCATCGTGCATCCATCATCGCAAACTTAAGAATGGATATGCTTTCGCAAAGTTTTTCCGCCTCCACGTGCCGTCCAAGCTCTTTCTGTTTATCAATCTCTTGTATTGCGACTAAAATACACTCCCATAGATGATGCAACGTGTCTCTTATAATATGTTTATTAGCTATAAAACCAGATTTTTCATGCTCTGCTGATTTATTGACACCCATGTTTTCAAGCGATATATCGCAATTGTCATCTTTGGAATTGGCATTTGCAAAATCTTCATAACGCAAGAATAATAATGAAAATATGCACTCCATCGTTTCTATCCTTAATATCAGTGGGAACAAGGAAGATAAATATGATACCATGTCAGTGAAATATTCAGCAATCTGTTTACATTCTGTGTTGTAAAACTCGCCTAATAAAATAGCTTTTAAAGCACTTACTATGCAACAATATGCCTGAAAGGTTTCAAATTGAGAAGAATCCTTTAACAAATTTTGAATGGCACTGTGATCCTGATCATGTACATTTGTTGTCATGTTGAGGATCGAAAGTACATTATGTTTTTGCAGAAGAGAAAGAATTTGCTTCACAGACACTGTTTGTTCAGTTGCATCAGATTTCAAACTTTTTAGTTCCTCAGTATCCAATTTCACTCTTGTAAAATATCTTTTCTTCCAATGTAAAATATATTCCACAATTCTAATGTGACTTTTTAAAAGCACATATAACTTTTCTAAGTTGTAATCACTATGTAAATCAGGATAACATTTCTTTAAGAGAAATTTGATAGATTCACAGATAAAAATGCCATTCTCACAACTTTCAAGCGAATTCAGTTCTTCTTCTGGACAATTGTCTAGTATTTTAAATAATAAAATTGGGTATAATCTCTTTAACAAATCATTTGATAACAATAATTCAACTTCACTATATTTCCTTTTCATAGTTAAAATGTGACATATGTCCTGAAACATACAAATTTGTTGTAATAGCATTATAAATAGTTTAATCGATTAAAGTAAAAAAAAATGCTTAAAATATCAAATTTACCAAAATATCTTTCAACCAGTGTAGTTTCCTGATACATATTTTTTTAAGCAATTCTCGTTGGCACAAAAGTATCTTGGAATCTTCTGTTAATTTAAATATACTTTCGCTAATTTTATATGCTGTGGATAAAGTAGTAACACTTTCAGCACACGTGTGTGTTTCATTACAAAGTGTCAACCATGCGATGAATAGTTTCTCATTTTTTCGTGAATATAATGCAAGTTCAATATCCTTAACATGATGCAGTTTTGAAAGCGTGGGATAAATCATTTTTAGAAATTCAATTTCTGCATCTGTATCTATCTCCATTTTTGACAAAAGACACAGAATAGTTTGTAAAGGATTGCCATGAATAGCTGGATTAGTTTGCGAAGAACAGGTTTCAAATGCTTCATGGCTGGAGTACCAATTCCTTCTAACTGGAATGTATTCTAGACACAATTTCAATGTAGAAAAATATATATTTTGTAAATCACTGGCAATATCGCATGCATTTGAGGCTGCTGATATTAATTTATTTATAATCCAACACACAATATTGGGATGAACAAGTATATTTTCTTTCAGGAATGCAAGAGTCTCTTGAGATATACTGCCTAAAGTTTCTTTCGTGTTATGGCTTATACTTGTATTCTGAAGAAATACTAATAATTCCTGAAAGATAAGTTTTGTTTAAAGAAATCTTGTTTGGCCTTTTATTTTAATTTCTTTAAAAAACATGCTACAAATTGTAAAAACAAATTTATGAAAATACCTTATATAAATAATCTGATATATCGCCACATAGATCAAAGGCATTTTTCACTTGTATGTAATCAAGCTGTGTTTGAATATTGCGATGTATGTTACAGTCGACGTTCGACGACTTGTTGGCCACAAGTTTCCACAATAATGTATAGGCGATCCATTGGTATTGCTCTTCATTTGGAGAATGTCTGCATATAAATATGCATCATAAAAAATGTAAAAAGAAAACTACAATGCGCAATTGATAAGAAATCATTCACTTACATCAGACTTTCGATTACATCTTCTAATTCCGTTAAATCGACAGAGCAATTGTGATGGAGTTCTTTCAAGTTGTTATCATTGTTTATTTGAAAAGCATTCAGAGATGTGTACCACAGTCGGGACGAAATGCATTTATTCAATTCCAACGTTCCTGTTTGTTTTGACATGATTTCTCTCTAGAGGCTTTTACGTGATGTACCACATTTATCACTTTGCTCATCACATTTTGTATTCTTTCTTTCTGTTTCTCTGTCTAGTTGTCAGTCTTTTGCAAGATCCAATAACACACTCTTTATTATACTATCGTATACTTTGTAGGATATAAAAAGAAAATATCAACGCGTAGAAATATAATGGAACATGATATAAAGCAATATTACGAAAATGGATAGCGTTATCAGTTGGATTTTTTACATGAATGTAACCTATTATACGCTGTGGCAAAGGTTTTGACATATCGTATCATAACTGATATTTGTACTTATAATTACGCTCACGCTTTATTAACTTTACGGCACTTCTATAAACTACTTAGTTAAGAATTCATGGATAATATAGATCTTTATTTTATTGGTAATAGATTTCTACATTATGGATTCTACTTATTGTTTTCATTAGTTTGCGACATTGGTCGTTTAATGTCGCTGATGCTGCTACAGTGTATGTGTGTGTGTGTGTGTGTGTGTGGTGTACTGTGTACTGTGTACTGTGCTTATGCTCGTGCTCAAGTGTGTTCATGCAATTTGAAAATTATAAATTATTGTTTATTTGATCGATTCTATATTTTTTTGGTCATTAGTATTGTCAATTATTTCTCAAATTACAAGATAAATATTGATAATAATATAATTATAAAAAAATCTAAATATCCAAGAGCGTCTAACCTTCTATATTTTATTTGGAAGATAACGCGCCGGTTATTTGGAAAATACTGCTGCATTAATACAGCAATGTGTCACGGATGATATTTATAATTAAATACGGATTAATGAGAAATTAATGACCATCTGGTAGGTAAATTTTCTTTTATTTATTTATCAAATTGTCTTTCATCACTCATTCAAATTTCTTAGGCTCAACACACAATAGAGAAAATATTAGGAATAGGAATAAATATTAAATATTAGGAATAGGAAATTTGAATTGTTTCCTATTCCTTATATTTTCTCTATTGTGCGCGCGTTGGACCTTAATATATTTTATAATTTTTACAGCAATCACTGAATATAGAATGGACAGGACTCTAAACAGATTGTTTCGATTATATCCAGTAGCACGCAATTGGACCATTCTTTCAAATTATATAACGCCATTACAATCGATGCAGAGCATGTCACGAACATGTAGTTTGACAGGTATTCCAATGCTTTTGACACATTTTTAATGTAAGCATACTACATCAATAATAACTGTTTTGCAGATTATACACAGCTGGAAGATGTTGCTCAACCATTAATAAAGAGCGCCAAATTACCATATCAATTTATGAAAATATTAGACAAAGCTGCACAGAAATCTACAAACATGACTGTGCGTGAAGCTGTTAGTACAATGTCTGCATTGTATGATATATCTAAATATACATATAAAGACATACATATGAAGCATACAGAGAAAGTCGAAACGCACACAGGCTTTATAAACCTATGTGATGTACTGAATAGAAATATCAGAGACATGAAAAGACATGATATTATCGAAATTCTGAAAATATTATCATTTTTAAATATTCCTAGCAACAGCGTTTTAATTCAGTCTCTGCTGCAAATGATTCGCGCAAACATAAATGAGATGTCTCTTTATGAAATAATATTTACAGTTTTTCTATTAAAAAAGATGGATAGTACACCGTTGAGAGATGCTCTGCTGATAGCTTTGCCTCTGGTGTTTGAGACACATTTTTTCACTAAACTACAATCGGATGATGTAACTATCTTAAACTGGTCGATAAGATTTATAAATGAATTTAATATAAAAAATCAAGAAGTATACAATATATTATTCAAATCATTGCTGATGCATGAAAATAATATAGCTCCAAAAACAGCTTGGTCTATCTTTCTTAATTTATGTCAAGTTTCTTATCTACCTCCAATAGCTTTTGATGTATTGGCCAATATACAACAGATTCTTATAACTAACGCAAAAGAATTTAGTATCACAAAGATAATTAAGACGCTCAGCAGTCTACAGTTTGTCGTTGCAATGAAGTATGTATCAGAAGATTCTTACATCGAGGCTCCTGTTTTCTTTACTGTAGCTGCAATGTTAGAAGCGAGAAGTTGCGTGAACTTTTTTCTTACGGTGTTGAGTCAGTTTTTTCTTTTTCATTTTCTTTTGAGGAAGCAGGAGTCTTGATATCTAACGCTGTGAAAAGATAGCACATTTTTAACAATGTATTGTTGTTACAGCAAAACACATGGATACAAATTCTACAATGAAGCATTGGTGGATGCTCTCGTCAATTCAGCATTGTCCTCGGATATCAATTTCCACAGTGGTATTCATTTACTCAAACTGTTGAATAATCTAAATTATGCACATATACCCCTCTTGGAGTATTTGGCAGCAAAATGCTTCGAACAGCCAGATCTACTGAAAGATGCAACCTATATAAAACTGTTCAGTTTCTTAGAAGGTTTTATTTATGCCGATTACAAGCCGGTATTTTGGGATACTATACGAGATGCGATATTGGCGAATCAAGTGGAAAATAAATCAACCGGCAAATCTATAATTCGATTTGCTTTGTATTTGACCGCATTAGATTGTTATAGCCCGAGCTTACTCAGTAAGGTCTTCTCCTATAATATAAAAAATAATGAGGAAGCATACACAGATATTCTGGCTAGAGAAATGTTGCTTTTATATCAAAGCATTAAGACGCTGTATCCTATGTATGAGGGACCGTGGCCGTCGCAAGACACACTCGAATACATTACCAATCTTGATCCGATAATGCCCACGTTTTCCTTGAAAGCGGCGTTAGAATTGGCGTTAGGCGGTCCTCTATATATTCACAATAACTTGAAAACAAAACTGGGGCATCACATCGGTGAGTTGTGAGAACAAATTAGTGTTTTTCCGAGTAATAAATATGAGAAATTATGAGCTTCGAGTCATTTCAATTCAGCAGCAATGTGAAATTTGTCATTCTAAAGCTTTAATTATTTTAGATCATGTTGTTGTAATGAGAAAAGGGGGCTATCCTATTGCAATTAATACAATGGCACCCGATAAAATGAACATAAACTACGTTGAAGATATACAAACTCCAAGCGAGAGTCAAACGTAAGAATATTCCCAGTTTATTTAACGCATCATAATTGACTTTGTTTAAATCACCGTCGTTGATGCGTACGTTATGTTTCAGAATACTCATCTTCAATTTACCGGACACTGCGTACGCTGTGAATTCACAAAGATTAAAAAGTACATGGTCGTTAAGAATAAAGTCCGCGGAAGTATTGATAAATTCCAACACAGTTGCCATACATTCTAGTTCTTGGATGAAGCTACCAGAGTACGAAAGAGTTCCCTATCTGATGCAAGCTATAAAACTAAAGTGCGAAGATTTTTCAGTCTCTGTAAATTAGAATACTTTGTAATCAAATGTATATAAATATAAATATACAGTAAAAAAATATATATATATGTATATATATATATATATATTTTGAAAATATAAAGAGCAAAGCACTGTACTCACTTTAATAGCTAACATAAATAGATTCATTAATTCTCTTCTAAATTTACATTTTTTTGCCTTTAACAGTAAAAATATAATTTATCGCAAAAAAATGACAAGTAATCTATGTAACAATTTATTCGTATGAAAATATTTATGATACATCAACAATAAAATGTATAATACTGGATTTTTTAACTTTATCAACATTTTACAAAAAAAGTTGAGACACGAAGAAAAATTGACAAAATCCATCTTAATATAATCGTAAAAATATTTTGTACATGTAAATGAATAGTATATTTATACGGATAAAATACAAATATTATTCATTTTGTATGAAGCAAAATATCCCTTAAATCAATTCGTCTTATATAAAATATGTTATAGCTACCGTTTGTAATATATATATAAAAAGAAATCAATTGATAAAGAAACATTTTATGTGTGTGTGTGATTTCAACTGTGTGTGAAGCATCACCCGATAAAAATTGCAATTAAACTCTTGTTTAGCACCTACTAGCACCATTTCGCACATTCATCTTGGGAAATCCGAATATTATTATCATTGATTTAAACCAAATAATTTTAAAGCGTTAAAAGCGGTAGCTAGCGCGACCTGTTCTGGTGTGGTTCGCATAAACGCCGCCACCATTTCCACGATCGCCGGCAATGCACACGGTTCGTTACGTTGAAAGGTACAGTAACGATGGAGAAATGTCATGGATCGTTCAGTCAAAGCGTCCTTCACGTATGCGGGTAATTTGCTGGCTCTGGTATTAGGATACATAAACGGCGCGTCGGTCTCTACCAGGATCTTGTCTAACGGCGCCTGTCCCCCTTCCAACAACTGTCTCACACTGCTGTCAGACTTGTCTTTGCACAAGTAGCCTGTGATGCCCAGGTAAAAGCCTTTATCCAGGTAAGTCTGTGCCTCTTCCGCGGTGCCGATAAAAGAATGTATTAGAATGGGCGGCAGACGGTTCTTGTACTGACCGAGTACTTCTAGCACATCCTTCTGTGCACCTCTTTCATGTATCACTAATGGCTTATTCAATATACAGGCTAATTCTATCTGTTTGTGGAACACTGCGCGCTGCGCTTCCGGAGCGGAGAAGTCACGGCTGTAGTCCAAGCCACACTCCCCGATCGCGACGCATTCTGGATTCTTGGCTATACTTTCCAGTTCGTGTAGAGTGTCCGGATCCTCCCAGGATTTGGCGTCATGCGGATGCACGCCGGCGGTAGAGTACAGAGTTCCCGGATATAT